>NW_017191546.1:0-21584 GCF_001704415.2 Capra hircus
TTAAGTGAGCCTTCTCTGGAGGGCCGTGGGGGAAGCAAGCCGCTCAGGCCCCTGCTGGGCTCCGGCACAGAGCCTGGCACACAGGTGTGGGCTCAGTTGAGTGTGTCGTTTGTCCCTGTGTGCCTGCCTTCGGACGGGGCCGCCAGTGCGGCGGCTGTGCCTGGGACTGGCCGGCTAGGGCAGCGCTGAAGCCGGCGTCTGTCCCGCCCTGTCGCGTTTCCCGGGCAGGGTCTGCACTCTTGGACAGGTGTCTCGCTCCCCGGGCGCAGCCCGCCCCCTCGTCCCTCCGAGGTCTCGCTCGGCCTGCCTCCCAGCGGATCCTGGCTCGAGCGGGCCCCCCCTCCCCCGTTATACGGGCCGACGGTGTCCGCCCAGCCTGGCCGGCCAGGGCAGCTGCCCTCTCCCCAGGGCAGCACCTCTCGTTGTGGCAGTCGGATGCCCTGTAAATCAACGTCCACAGTGGCAGGGAAACAGCAGGCTGGGAGGCCTAAGCCTGTGTTCTGACCAGGACAGGCCCCCTCACTATGTGACTTAGGACAAGGCCCCCACCCCTGCCAGCCGGGAGCCGGCTCCCTCCTGCCCCGGCACCTGCGGCACAGCCTCGTGGTCTCCAGCCCCACCCATGTCTCTGGTTCCTCCCGGACCCATGAGCGGGCGGGAGTCTGCCCAAGAGCAGGGAAGCCTGGGGCGCCGTCTGTCAAGCAAGGGATGTGTCCTCAGAGGGGGCTCACTCGGAGGGCCGTCGTGAGGGGCGCTGAGTAGGCCCCACGGGCTAGGACTCATGAGGGTCACCTGGGGTGCAGAGGCGGATGGACCAGACCAGCCCGTGTCCAAGGCTGGGAGCCGCTGAGTGATGCCACCGACTGCTGCAAGGGTGCCGCCAAGGGAGGACACATTGGCGGAGGGCCATGTGAGCGGCCTGGTCCCCTCAGGGGGTGTGGCAGCGTGGGCCGAGACCGCAGACTGCTCCCGCCCCCCGCCTCCTCGCCTTTGCATCGCTGAGGCTCCAATTCACCCGCGTTGCCCTCAGGCGTCTGGTGCAGAAAAGAGTGAGTGGGTCCGCCCTGGACGCAGGGGCGGCGGCAAGCCAGGAAGAGGCCAGGAAAGGACCGCCGGGCAGGAAGAGGAGGCCGGGAAGGGCTCGGCGGCCCACAGGGGGTTCATGCTTGTCCCTGGAGGGCTCCACACCCCCACGCTGGACCGAGGATGAGGGGTGGGCACAGGGCCCCCCACGCGGGCCAGCTGTGCCACAAGGCTCCCAGGATGGCGGCGTCTCGTCCTCCAAGCCTTGCTCTGGCTCCCAGGGGCACCTGTTGACCTTGGCAGCAGGCAGCCCTGGGTGCCAGCTGGGAGGGGGCCCAGGCTTCCGCAGAGACTTTGGAGAGTCTGGTGTTCGTTAAACATGCTCACATCTCTCCACCAGATTCGGGGCCACAGCTGGGGGACTGAGGCAGGTCCTCAGAGGCTGCACGGCCAAGGGTCAGCTCAGCGGCCCAGGGACCTGCCGATATCCGCGATCTCGTGGCTCACACCCTGCAGCTGGGCCGTCCCAGCGTTTGGAGGGCCCCGCCTTCCCCAAGCTCACCCCACTCCCACCGAACCCTGCCAGCGTATGCAGGGTCCAGGCACACAGCCTACTCCACCTTGGCCCAGCTCCCTCAAACCCTTTCTGCCCCATCCACGCCGCCTCTCAAAGCCCTCCCCAGCCCAGGGTTGGCTTCCCATCCCCAAGGCGCCTCAACCTGCCCCAAACCCAAGGTCACTCACCCACACCTCTTGCCCCAAGTCCCAAAGAAAAAACGACTGCCAAACAAGTGTTGGAATTTTTTCCTTTGCAGAATTATTTTTAAGTAACAGTTTTTTTTTCCCTTTCTCATTTTACAGCAAACATTGCAATATAGAAATATTTCTCTATACAACGGAGGAGGACAGTGCACAGTGGGGGCAGGGCTGGAACGCACCACCCCGCCCCGCCACCAGCCGTCTGCAGGCACAGCCCTTCCCGGCCCCCAGGCCCAGGGGTCCGGGACCCTCCCAGAGACCACTGCGCCTGCGTTGGCTCTGGCCCCTCTCCAGTGGCGGTGACGAAGAGACGGACTAAAGAGAATCCACAGAAAGCCACAGACGGAGGAGTTGTGCGGGGGCCAGGCGGCCACACCCCCCCACGTCGAGCGTTTTTTTATCTTTTAAAGGAACTTTAAAAAAAAAAGAAGGCAGAGAAAAAAGAATCAAAGATATGAAAAAAATCCCCCTCCCCGGCCCCCCCCATCCCTAAGACACAGTTTCGGAAAGTCCGTGTGGTGTGGTTGTGTGTTGCGCGCGCGCTGTATGTGGTCGGGGCCCCTCACACCGGCTGAGAATGTCTCGGCAGGTGCACGCCCAGGCCAGCCACCGCGCCTCTCCGTTAGGCCCTGCCGGCCGCCCCTCCTCTACTTTTGCCCGCAAAGCCCAGGGCTTCAGCAGTTGCGGTGGTGTGTGTGCGTGTGTGTGTGCGCGCGCGCGTATGTGGACGGGCCCCTCACACCAGTGAGAATGTCTCGGCAGGTGCACGCGCTCAGCCACGCGCCCCTCCCGTTTGGGCCTGCTGGCGCCCCCTCCCCACATCGCCCGCCAAGCCCAGGGCTTCAGCAGTTGCGGTCTGTGTGTGTGTGTGTGTGTGTGTGTGTGTGTGCGCGCGCGCGTGCGCCGTGAGTCTCTGGGTTACAGACGGTGCAGCGGCCTCCTGGCCTCTGGGGCCCCGGGCGCGGCCCGGCTCAGGACTTGTGCTGCGCGGACACGCCCTTCCAGTAGTCCAGAATGTCGTGCAGGTCCTCGTCCTTGGCGAACTGCACCTTCCTGCGCAGCGCGTGCCCGGCCGCCACGCACTCCCCGGCGTCCCGGCGCCGCCGGCGGCTCAGTCTGAAGCGGCCCCAGAGGCTGCGGGAGGCGCGGCAGGCGTACTCGGGGCTGGAGGCGTAGCTCAGGTGGCGGTACTGCGGGGACAGCGGCGCGTAGGCCAGGTCGCGGGCCGCGGCCGCGTCAGCGGCTCCAGGATGGAGGCCTTGCGGCCGCCCAGGCTCTCAGGCGGCGCGGGCGGCGCGGGGGGCTCGGCGGGGTGGGGCCCGGGGTACGAGTGTCGGTGCTCCGCGTACTGCCGGCCCTTCTCGGGCTCGGCCCGCAGCACGGCAGCCGCCGGCGTCACCGTGAGGATGGCCTCCGCCGCGGGCGACCCCTTCTCGATGTACTTGGCCTCGTGCAGCGCAGGGGGCTCGGCGCGGAAGGGCCGCGGGCTGCGGGCGGAGCCGCTGGACGAGGAGCTGGCCCGCGGAGCGCCAGGGGCGGCCTCCAGGCTGTGGTGCCGCTGCAGACCGCAGGCGTCCTGGTAGGCGGGCGCCAGGAAGCCGCGCTTGCCGGCCGGCGGCTCGCCCGTGGACACAGCCCCCGGCTTGCCGCCCTGGAAGGAGCGGACTCGGCCTTGAGGGCACCGATGCAGCTGCTGATGATCTGGTTGACCTTGTCCACCTCCTTGGCGATGGTGGAGATCTCGGCCACCGAGCTCTGGCTGTCGGGGCCCGGCCGGCCCGGCTCCTCGTCCCTGCGCTCTGCCTGCTCTGCCGTGCGCACCTCCATGTAGCTGCCCTTGCTGCCCTTGGGCGTCCCGCTGCCCTCCGCCAGCTGGTACTGCTCCACCTCCCCGGCGGCGGCGGGCAGGTATGGGATGCGGGTCACCGCCTCGGGGCCCAGCAGCGGGCCCTGGGACAGCGGGGCCAGGCCGGGCGCCTCCAGCTCGGGCCCGTACTTGAGCTCGATGATGGTCTTCTTCAGGCTGCCGGCCGCCGCCGCCGCCTGCTTCTGCTTGCCCTCCCGCCGCCGCCGCCGCCGCAGGCAATAGTAGACAGCGCCCAGCACCACCACCATGCCGAAGAGGCAGCCCAGGACGGTCATGATGTGGTGCGTGGCCGCGGAGGGCTGGGCACGGGGCCTGGCGGGCTGGGCGGCTGCGGCAGGCAGATGGTGAGGCAGGTGTGGTTGTGGTGCAGGCCCGAGCTGCTGGACACCACGCAGTACGTGTAGTTGGTGAGCGCGTACAGGTTGGTCAGGCGGATCTCCTCCTGGGCCCGGGTCAGCCTGGACACGGTGGACGACTTGCTAGTTGTTGAAGTGCTCCAGCGTGTACATGCGGGTGAACGGGCTGGGCAGCTGCACCGTGATGGTGGCCGAGTTCTGCGTCAGCTGCTTGACCTTGATGAGCGGGCGGGCCTCGGCCTGCGGGGCCAGCGTGGGCAGGGCCACCAGCGGCGTGGTGCCGTCGCCGGAGAAGCACTCGTCGTCGGCACAGGGGGCCTCGCTGGGCTCCGCGGGCGGCGCGGGGGGCGGCGGGGGCGAGCGGCCGGCGGGGGGCGGCCGGGCGCCGGGCGCGTCTCCGCCGCGTACGGGCCGTCAGTGCACACGGACTGCAGCTTGCCCAGGATGCTGCGCTGGCCGTGGCGGCCCTGGCCCAGCAGGAAGTAGCCGGAGTAGAGCGGCGGGGACTCGCATTGCACGCGGTCATGGGCCTGCGTGGCGTTGGCGAAGGCCGCCAGCCAGCGCAGGAAGCCCAGCAGCTCGCAGGAGCAGTAGAAGGGGTTGCTGTAGAGCTCGCACACCGAGAGCCGGGCCAGGCCCGCGAAGGTGGCGCTGTGCAGCCGCTGGATGCGGTTCATGGACAGGTCCACGTTGACGATGTTGGGGCACTCCCAGAAGGCGCCGGGCGCCACCGCCTCGATGAGGTTGGCCTGCAGGTACAGGTACTCGAGCTTGCCCAGGCCGCCGCAGCACGCCCTCCGTCAGGTTGCGCAGCCGGTTGTAGCCGAGCTGCAGCACCTGCAAGTTGAACTGGCCCGAGAAGGCGCCGTCCTCGATGTAGCCGATCTCGTTCTTGGTGAGGTTGAGGTACGTGAGGTTGCCGAAGCGGCTCAGCGCCGCGTACTGCACGCTGCGGATGCGGTTCTCGTTGAGCCGCAGGTCCACGATGGTGCTGTTGATCTGCTGCGGGATGGCCTCGTAGGGCGGCTGGTTCTGGCTGCAGATGGCCAGCCACACGAAGCCCTTGTCGCCCTCGATGAGCCAGCAGTCGCCGCGCGCCTGCCCGCCCGCGTGCAGCAGGGCGGCCGCCACGCACACCCACACCCACGGCGCCCCCGCCCGCACCCAGCCATCAGGACCCGCCCGCGGGGGCTGCCCGCTCAGCCTGCCCAGGGTGCGGGGTGGGGGCCTGAGCGGTGGGAGGGGAGGTCGCCTGCCTGCTCAGCGGCGTCCCAGGCGCATGGCCGCGCAGCCCGCGTGCTGTGAGGGAGCACCACCCTCACGGCCGGCCGCCTCGCTCCATCTGCCCGTGTCCAGCCTGGGGCCTCGGCCTGCTTCCCCATCGGTCCAACCAGTCCTGCAGGAGACGAAAGGGGAAACGGGTCAGCAGGCCTCCCCATGAGCACGGGTCTGGTGCAGGCTTGCACCCAGCCCGTGGGACGTGGAGGCATGTCCGGGGTGTCGGTGATGAGGAAGGGGGTCCAGGGGGCTCAGTGGGCAGTTCTCTGACCGGGGGCAGGCGTCCACCACAGCCTTGACGCGTGAGAATCCAGCGCCAAGCTGGATAGGTGGGCACACCAGGGTCAAGGCTGCCGTCACTCAGCCAGGGGTGATGGGGGTGACAGGTGCCCCGCCGTGCGCCCTAGGTGGGGCAGCTCTGAGCCCCACCCCGGGTCCTGAGCTGGGGTGGAGGGAAGCCCTCCTGAGCTCCTCTCAAGGGAGGTGTGGACGCTGCACTCCGGGCCTGCTTCCTCCAACGAGCTGTGGACCCCGAGGCTGTTAGCACCGAGTGGGGCCCAGCAGTAAGGACTGGGAGGATGATGTCCCCCGGCTCAGGTGCGGACACCGCCTGTGGCCCCGACTCCCCCCCCACCAACCCCACCCCACCCTGGGTCTTGGCTGTGAACGAGCGCCTTGCTGTCTGCTCCCCCCAAACCCTGAGCTTCTCTAGAGCAGGACCCCCGATCACACACAGCCCCGCCCCACGGAGCCGCGCGTGTGCGGAGATGTGGCCAGGTGGCCTCTGGGTTGGTCCTGCTCCCCAGGACCCCACGGCCGTCTGCGGGGCTCTCCCCTCTCCCCCCTCGTATTTCTCCCGCAGGACGGAAGGATGGGGGTGTGTTGCTTGTTACTGTTTGGATTTACAGCGGCCTTGTAACCGCTCTGTGGCCTGGCAGGCAGCCAGCTGACTGTATTTCACTGATATTGACGTTTGCAACTAGTCTGCACTGAGGCGGTTTAAATTAGGAGAAAAAAATAATGATGTGCAATGGATTTCTCACCCTTTAGAAACTTCATCAAGAACAGTTCTGACCTCGCTCCTGCAGGAGAGTCTTCCTGATTTAAAGCAAGGGGAAGGGTCAGCAGGTGTGGGGGCAGGAGAAGGTCCTGGCTTGGCCCAGCGCTGCCGTACGACCCCCAAGAAAGCTCGGGGCCTCTCTGGGCCAGACCAGAAGCGGCTCGGAGAGGGGAGACCTGGGGCTTGCTTGGACCCCTCCCCTTGGGGAGCAGCCCCAGGGTCCTTGTGTGGTCCTCTCCTCACGTGAAATCTACACCCCCTGGGGCCATCACCGCCGCCCAGCACCTGCCCCATCGTCCCTGTGCTGAGACCGGGGTCGCTCTAGTGCCCAGAGTGGGCAAGCAGCCAGGCCTGTGCCCAGGGCTACAAGCCCTCGGGGCAGCAGGTGTGGGCGGGAACACCAGGCGGCCTCCGCCAGGCATGTGTGGAGCCCAGCTAGGAGGTGCAGCCTGATCATAATCACCTTTAATCTCTTGCTCAAAATAACCCAAAGTCAAGTTAAGGAGGATTACAGGCCTAAAGAATCCTTATCTCAGCGGGCGGGGGAGGGGCTTCCCAGCCTCGGCACACCCCGGTGCGCATCTGGCCGTGTGCACGCACGCACACGCTGGGACCTGCGTGCGCATGGGCCTGTGTGCCTGGAGGTGGATGCAGCCTCGCTCCAGCACCCGAGGGTGCCGGCAGCTGGGCTCCAGCCGGGCGGGGCGCACTGCCTCCAGCCCCAGGTGGGGGTCTAGGGCTGTGCTGGTTTGGTGCCTGCTACTGGGTCCAGCCTCGCCCCGCGGGCACCCCTGCCCTGAGGCCTGTGAGACAAGGAGGCGTGGCTGGGTCCTGCCCACCGACTGGCCTGGCCCAACGGGCTCTGCTGGTCAGCCCGCCCTCAGCCCCTGAGCTCCCCCGCCCCAGAGCCTGGGCTGAGCGGGAGCCGGGCTGGGGAGACGGCGCCTCAGTGAGAGTGTGGGTGTCAGAGGCCGCCCCCCGCGGCGCGCCAGAGCTGCCTCTGCCCCCATGGCCATGGCCTCCGAGATCGGGGCAGTAGGGCGTGGGGGTGATGGGGGAGGGGCCGCGGTCAAGGTCACCCGCGAGGGGCTGGACAGCAGGCGCCTCATCCCCGGGGGGCCCCCTCGGGCACCGTCTGCAGCGTCACCCCAAACCCCAGGCTGCCTGGCGGGACGGGACCCCAACCCCAAGGACAGGGGACCTCGGGGAACAGCTGGCCGACCACCTAGGAAGGTCCGGAAAGTTCCCCCAAGCTGCCCTGCCCCTCGGGCTCACGTCCCCTTGTTCATCCACATACCGCCCCTCCGACCCACCCCAAGCCGTCCTCGTGCCTGCTCACCCCTGCCCCAGGCGCTCCATGCTGCCACATGGCGGAGTGCGTGCCCAGGCCCAAGGGACCAAGACACCTGCCCCGCCTGCCCCCGACTCAGGGCCCAAGGGACCAAGACACCTGCCCCGCCTGCCCCCGACTCAGGGCCCAAGGGACCAAGACACCTGCCCCGCCTGCCCCCGACTCAGGGCCCAAGGGACCAAGACACCTGCCCCGCCTGCCCCCGACTCAGGGCCCAAGGGACCAAGACACCTGCCCCGCCTGCCACCCGACTCAGGGCCCAAGGGACCAAGACACCTGCCCCGCCTGCCCCCGACTCAGGGCCCAAGGGACCAAGACACCTGCCCCGCCTGCCCCCGACTCAGGGCCCAAGGGACCAAGACACCTGCCCCCGCCTGCACCCGACTCAGGGCCCAGGTGGAGCGGGGGCCTCACTCTGCCCGGCCAGCCCTCCCCCTTCCGGGGGTCCCTGTGCCCCTGCTCCCCGGCACCTGACGTGGGGCCCCCCGCCCCGCCCCCCCCCCCCCCCCTCACCCCCCCCGACCCCCTCACCCCCCGACCCCTCACTGTCCCCCGCGGTGGCCCCCCCGCCCCGACCCCTCACCGTCCCTGAGGCTCTCCACGTTCCACGGGCCCCCGTGGTGGTCTTTCCCCCCACAGCAACCACAGGGTTCTCTCCACGTGCCTGACCCTGCTGCCGTGGGTCCCAGACTCAGACACAGCTGCTCCCCTTTCGAGCTCAGGCTCCCGATGGGGCGCGTCCTGCCCCCAGCACTCCTCACGCAGAAACCAAGTTCTGTCCTCAGGTGCCCCCACGGCTCCCAGCCACAATCCTCGCTTCCCGCCACGCCCACTGTGCACCGCCCGGGCCCAGCCAGCCCCTTCCCTTGCTGGAATGAAGCCCACTGCCTCACCCACGCTCTACCTGCCAACAGCCAGGGCACCGGAGAGCCTCAAGGGACCCCGCCATCCACACCCCAAAGGACAACCATCCTTCCCCGCAGGGAGCAAGACCCAGGCCCCCCACACGGACCTGCCAGGGCCTGCCCAGCACCCTCTGCCCTCCAGCTGCCCCCGCACAGCCGCTCCAGCCCGAGGAGACTCCTCCTCTCGGGGCAGGGGCATCACAGGCCAGTGGCCCCCACTCTGAACCAGCTTCTGACTGTCCATCACCCCTTCCCTCTCTGCCCACCACCGTCTCCTGACAGGCTCCTTGTCCTCTTGATTCATTTTCTAGACGAAGGTCCTCTCCATGCTGGGATGTGAACTCCAGAGGGAAGCGTCCAGTCCGCACCATGACGCCCCAGGCCCAGAGCAGTGCCCAGCGCGGGGGAGCCACTGGGCCAGACAGCAGCGGGCACACCTGCTCCTTTTCCTCATCTGAGAGACAGGGAGGAGTGCCCAGCTCACAAGCACCAGCTGCTTTGGTTTCACGGGGTTGGCGGGAGGTGCCCCTAGGCCCGAGGGCCACCCTGGCCTGAGTCCCAGCAGGACCAGGAGCACGTGTGTGAGGTGCCCTATCCTGTGCCCAGGGCGACGCAGCCCCGGGCACGAGTGCTTTCACAGCCGTTGGGTCCGCAGGCCTCACCGAGGTCCTGCAGGTGAGGGGACAAGCACGGCCACCATGCCCTCCGGGCCCCCAGAGCCCCTCAACGCCAGCCCTGTCCCCAAGGAGGGGCCCAACGGGGACGGCGAGCGTGAGCCCGGCATCACGTTCTCTCCGTCATGTCAGCGCCGGCCTGGGTCGCTGCTAATGAAGTGAAGAAGTACGGTGGTTCCAGGCTTTTAAACTTCTTATGACTGCATCTGCACGGTCACGGGCGCCACGCGGGCACAGAAGCACCTGTTCATAGGCCACGGGGTGCTGCATCTGCACGGTCACAGGCGCCATGCGGGCACAGGAGCACCTGTTCATAGGCCACGGGGTGCAGACGAGGGCCAGGGCTGGCCGAGGAGCCCGCCGACCGAGCGGGGAGGACTCGGTACCTCCAGAGGGCCACGCGGGCTGAGGGCCAGGCGCGGGGAGTCACGTGCCCACTGCCTCCTGCCATGCCAGGGTTCTGCCAACAGATCATGTTAACAGCTAACGTTTGCCGGGCTCTGCAGCCTGGCGCTGCCATAGAGTCTGCGGGTCGTGGGGGACACCTAAGGGCGGTGGGGACCATGAGGCAGATGGCGTGACCCGGACCAGCCAGACCAGCCACGCGGCCTGCCCGCAGGAAAGCAGCACGGAGCCAGCCGGGACACAGGTTCCCAGGCCGGGACTGGCACGCCGGCCACGCCATGCTCCGTCTCTGTGACCACGGGCTGGTTACCCGACCTCTCTGAGCCTGCTGCTTCCTCGGTCAAACGTAACAGGGAGGCCAACGTGACCGGAGGCGTCCCACGTGGGGTGCTCTGTACGCCCTGGTGTCCCTTGCAGCTGCCCGCCTTGCAGACAGGGAGGATCCCTGGGCAGCGCTCGAGAAGGCCGGCCCCCCAGGGCAGCGCTCCAGAAGGCCGGCCCCCCAGTGTGCCCACGGGGGGCGGTCCCAGCTCAGCACCCACCCAGAGCCTGCCCTCGCCTGCCCCCTGCCTCCCTGGGTGCCCATGGAGGCTGCCACGGGCTCCCACAGCAGGCGGCCCAGCGGCGCTGACTCAGCAGGGCTGGAGCCTCAGGACCTGGCCACGGGGTTGGGGCGGGTGAGCCCCAGACCTCGGCTGGCGGCGGCCTCGTCCTCTGGGAGGTGTGAAGTGGAGGGATCACCCCTGCCTTCCACCCTCAGGGGTGGAGCCGGACGAGGGCCAGGCGCAGAGGCGCTGCGTGCCTGACCCGCCCAGCGTGCCCTCTTACTTCCTCTAGGGTCCTGCTCGTGTTGAGTGCCTACTGTATACCAGCCCACTTCCCCCATCTCCAGGGAGGCAGGTGTCAGCGTTACATGACTGGATGGAGGGGAAGCGGGCTCAGGGCAGGAAAGGCGTTGGCACGGGGTCAGGCCCTCCCAGAGCGAGGGCGGGCACGCTGCTCACACCCGCTGCTGTTCGAGTCCCGGGGGGAGGCGCCTGAGCAGCAGGAGGCTGGGGGGCTGGAGTCCTGCCTCCTCCCCCACCCCGCCCACTCCAGCCCCCGCCCCAGGCCCCCACCCAGGCTGATCTGGAGTTAATTAGGGACCCACACATTTCACGGTCTGTTATGCTTCCACTGGGCATCTTTTTAAATTAAAAACATGATGTACGGCATCGTTGGAGGGAGAAATCACTTTGCAATGGTTTCCTGCTCGGTGCTGGCAGGACGTAGGCGAGGGTAGCTGGCTGGCCTCCGGGGAGGGGGCTGACGCGAGACCCTCTCCAGGAACACAGGTGTGGCCTGTGCTTTGGACACGTGTCCCCGACACCAGGGGCGGGTGGAGGTGTCTGCCGGGCCCTGTTCCCCTCACAGCCCCAAGGGCCCTGGCGCCAGGAAGCTGTCTTCGGTCAGACCCGAATCTCATTCTGAGGGCTGGTGAGTCCGAGCCTGGACGCGGAGATCGTCTTTTCTGCTCCTGCTGGTGGTGAACCAGGGGCCCTTCTGATTCCCTGAGCCCAGCCTGGCAGGGGGCAGGGATGGCACTCAGGCCATGGGGAGGGGCCAGGGCCCCCTGTGCTCCCCGTTCACGCGGTCGCACCTCTGCACATGCGGGCCCTGCCTCACCTTGCCAGGCTGCGATCATCCATCAGAGCATACTTGCCGGCCACGGTTAACGGTATTAAAGATTTGGGGCATGGTTTTGGAGCAGAGGTTATAAGTGGACAGTTAGCCCTCACATGCTAAATTAGTATGGGGAATAAAGCTCCAGGCAGAGTCGGTCTTAAGAAGTCCGTGCAGTGTTGCAGCCTGGGCACGTCTGCAGAGCCCAGTGGCCTCGGGCTGCTCCTGGGGATCAGGTGGCCGGGCATCTGAGGACACGTGTCCCTGCGCCCGCGACCTGCGCCATCAAGTCCCCAGATGCCGTGTCCTTCCAGCAGGCTCCCCGCCATCAGCTGCCCTGCACACGCCAAGAAACCCCCCAGACGTGTCAGCCCCGCGCTCCGAGGGTCCACCAGCCCCACCAGGTCTGAGCTTAGAAAACAAACCTGGAAGCTGCCTGGTCTCATCACACCCGAGGCTGCCGCTTCCAGAGGGGACGCTGCCCACAGCCGGGCCTGGGCCAAGGCGCGTGCTCCTGTGTCACCGCAGACACTCGTGTCCATGTGCATGCATCACCAGAGAGAGAGCATGGCTCTCGATTGGGCTGCCCCGCCCGTGGGGACAGCAGACCCTCCTGAGACCGGACGTCTGCCTGTCTGAGCATCCCTGTGTCTGCATCCGTCCATGCAACTTGCCTCCAGCAGGAACAGACTCCTCGGGCACAGAGAAGGGTCAGACCTCACGCGCCCCACCCCACGGCAGGCACAGTGGGGTCGTCAGGACTCTGCCCCCGGCCGGGGGGTGCCACTCAAGCCTGGCCCCCTCCCCCCACCCCACAGCCGACCAGGCCCCGCCCCGCCCTCCACACCTTTCCTCTGACCTACAAGGTGGTGGCCAGCTCACTTTTCTCACACTTTCTCCAAGATGCTGTTTCCTCTGCCTGGAACACCTCTCCCCCAACCCCAACCCGCCCCGGCCAAGTGTCCTCCGTTCAGACGCCAGGCTGGGGCCGGGGCCTCCCCTGGGTAATCCCCAAAGCTGCCGGGGCTTCTCCACTGGGACCCCACCCGTCAGATCCCAGGCAAAAAGCCCGTGGCCGGCAGGGCTGGGTCCCTCTGCCCGGTGCAGAGCGGGACATGCCCTGAGCCCGTGGCAGCCCCCATCGCTAGAGGACACGCTGCTCGGCCCCCCTGGGACGCCCCCCACTCGCCTCTCTCCCGGAGGAATCCTCGTGGGGCACTTTTTGGGAAGTGAGCTGTCCCGGGCTCACCCTCTGCAGTGGCCTCTGGGGACTCTTCTGCTCCCGATCACACGACCCCCCCCCCAGGTTTAAATCAATTTCTCCACTGGTCAGAACGGCCATCCTCAAAGTCCACGAATGACAAGCGTGGGGGGAGGGGGCCCCGCCTCCGCGGTGGGTGAGAATGCACAGGGGGAGCAGTCGCCGTGGAGAGTCTGGAGGCTCTTCAAGAGACTAAAGCCGGAACCGCCAGGCAGCCCCGCTCCCGGGCGCACACGCGAACACACGGACTCACGCCTGCCCCGCGGCTCCCCGCAGCGCCGTTCCCAACAGGCGAGCCGGGGAGACAGCGGGACGGCCGTCGAAGAGGCGCGACAGAGATGGGGCGCACGGCCACGACGGGAAGGAGACGACGCCCTGCGCAGCAGCACGGATGCGCCTAGAGGCCGCCCTTGCGGAAGGACAGACGCCGCGCGACCGCCCTCGCCTGCGGACTCGAGACGCGACACAAGCAGGCTCACAAGCGAGCTCACAAGCACGCTCACGGCGCACACGCCGAGCGGCGGCTGCCGAGGCGGGCGGCGCGGGGAGGCACAGGAGCCCGGGGGAGCGGATGCGACCCACACCCAGGGCGCCGCGGCCCCGCCTTGGTGGCACAGCGACCGGTTTCACGGGGGACAGCTTTCCACGGACAGGGCGGGCGTGGTGGTGGCTCCGGCGGCAGCGCGAGCAGCGGGGGAGCTTCACGGCTCGCGTGCTCAGCCCCTGCTGTGTGGCCTGTTCCTAACGGGCAGCCCCAGGCCGGGGACCCGACACCCAGGGCGGACAAACGCAGGGTCCCCCTGTGCGGCACACGGGCGAGCCCACAGCCCGCGACAGACGCCACGGAGGGGAGACGCGCGCGCACGTGTAGGCGGAGCACTGCTCCACAGCGGGGCCCGCGCCGACCAGGCTGCGGCGGAAACAGCTACGCCACGGTGCCCGTCGGGGGCTTCCACACGCAGGGGCAGGAATCCTGGGCACGTCCTTCGCGGGAGACCTGAACACGCCGCCGAGGTGCGGGCGGGGCTGCGCGGAGCCCGTGAATCAACCGGCAGAGCCTCCAGGTCATGGGTGCTCCTGCGTGGCCCACGTCGCTGCTGCTGTTTCCCCCGGCATCTCAGGAAAACTGCACAGTTCTTCATAATAAGCCCACTTTCTTCTTGTAAATGCGTTCCTAGGAATTGGTGGAGGGTTTCTTTGCTGCCACTGCGACTGGGGACTGTTCACTCCATTATGTTATCCAACCAGTGGCTGCTGGTACGGAAGAGAATTATTGATCCGTGTGCACCCGCGTCCTGCTCAGCCCAGCACCTCCACCGAGTTCCCATTTTATTTTTTCACTTGGTTCTCTTGGGTTTCTAAGCTCTCAAATCACATTGTCTGCAAATAATTTCAATTCTTTCTCATATCCCATTTAATTCTGTTTCGTGTCTTATTGCTACGTCCAGAATATCTGGACAGTGATAAAGGGCACACTGCTGGGTATTTTTTAAGAAAAGCTTCCGAGTTGGAATCAAGAAACTCAATCACCTAGAACGACACTGGCTGTTGAGCTGAGACACCGAGCTTCAGTGTGATGAGAGTCTCTCTGGCTCTGCTTTTAGCAATTACTGTAAATCACTGGCGCTGGTTTCATCATAGGCCTTTCGCCATCTATTGCCGTGGCATGACTCACCTGCTAGCACCAGGTATCACATTAACAGCCCTCTTACTATTGAGCCATCTTTGAATTCTTCCGATACATCCTACATAATCATGGCAGAGTCTCTGCCTGATACTCTGTGGAACTGAATTTGCCTGTGACTTACCGAGGATTACTGATCTACTATTTGTGGGCGAGATCCCTGCCGGGCTTCTTTGCTGGGCCGTCTTCACAGTTTGCAGTCTGGGTGGGGCCCTTCTCGCTCCCGGCCTCCTGGATCTGTGAGCTCGCATCCGCCCTGGAGAGCCATGAGGAAGCCCCACAGGCCGGTCTGCAGATGCACGGCCGGCTGGTCACGGGGAGCGCCACCCCTACCTGTCTTCCGTGCATTCCGGGTTTACAGGAGTCGGGTCGGCTCGGCTCAGGGCGGGTGAGCAGCAGGGAGACCTCGGCTGGGAAAGCTCAGGACCCGCGCCTCGCTCGGGCGAGTCCTGCCCGGCCTCCACGGGGCCCAGGGCGGAGCGGGGAGGGCTGCCCAGGGGCCAGGGGAGGGAGACCCAGCCCCTCGGTGAGGTCGGGGTCACCCCCTAGCGGGCCTCTGCATCATCCGGGCGGGCGGACGGATGTCACATGACCCCAGAGACACCAGCAGGCGGTCGGCACAAGCCCTCTCAGCCCGCCCGGTGACTGCGGGGAAATCGCGCTTCGCAGGGGAGGCGAGGCCGCGGCCGTCCCAGCAGACGGTGTTCCCAGACCTCCCCTGCGCTGGGAGCTGACCGCCCCCGGCCCCAGAGGGTCTCTCTCTCTGCACCGCTTGAAGCAGGGGGCCCGACTCCGCTCTGGCGACAGCACCGGTGGAAGGAAGCCGCGTCCATCCTGGGCACGGCCGTCAGCCGGCCCGGCAGGGACACGTCCGGTCTGGGGAAGAGCCGTCAGCCAACCACAGCGGCTCCCGGCACCACGTGCGGAGAAGCTCGGGATCGAGGCGGGTGGCGTCTGGTGCGAAGGTCCGCGGCAGACAGAGCTGCCCCTCCGCCCTCGGCCAGCTCTGTCAGCCCCGACACAGCAAGCATCCCTGCAGCCGAAGGCCAAGATGGGACTGGACTGGGAGACGCTGCTGGTCCCTGAGATGCTCGGGCAGACGCAGGGGTCTCCCATTGCCACCCGCGCTTGGCCCCGAGATGACCCTATCCCCCGGCGCGTGGCTGGGGTTGCAGACGACGGAGGCCAGGGCGCCTGGCACGTGGGTCTGGCCCCGCCCCTCCAGCTCACCGTCCAGAGAAGGACCGGGCAGAGAGGTGCTGCTTTCTGCCCACGGCCGAGTGTGGGGAGGACCGCGCACAGACCCCCCCCACGAACAGGGTGCAGCGAGGTCCACCCACGGCCGTCTCAAGTCGGGGGGCTGAGAGTCAGGACGCGCACGCTGACTTGGCCGGAGCCTCCAGCCAGGAGCCAGGCAGGGGGCTGGGGTCAGCAAGCTCAGCGAGCAGGTGAACAGAAACCCCGTCGGGCTGCGGAGCCTGGACAGCCCATGGCTGCCCCGAGAGGCCTTTGGTCACTGCTGGAAGGTCCCAAGGAGCCACAGGGAAGACAGTCCAGTTACCTGGCTCTGAGCCTAAGGAGATCCCCTCACCAGAATAAAAGGCCTTGTCCCCAGCATCTCCACTGCTGCAGGGAGGGAGACCAAGGCTGCACGCCTTGGCCACTGAGGCGGAGACGACACCCTGGCGGGCAGCCCTGGAGACTCCCCACTCCGTGGCGGGGACAGACCTCTTCCGTAGTTGCTCGCTCACTCACTCAGCACCTCACAGGCGCAGGACCCGGCTGCGGTCCTCAGGTTAGAGTCTGTGAACAATGCAGGCAACAGGGTCGCACAGCCCTAAGCTGACCTCGGACCCCCATTCTATCCCTCGGTGCTGTGTGAGCCCACGCCGAGCCGCACACACGCAGGACGCCGCTCACACAGGCCCCAGAGGTGGGGGCAGCCGCCACCATGGGGGACGCAGACTCGAGGCTCCAAAACCCCCCAAACAGTGTGTCACGAGGGGCTCATCCAGAGCGCAAGCAAAGGCCCGCAGGAGGGCCGTCAGCACAGAGCGTGGAGGACTTGGCTTCAGGCGGAGGCGGGCGGGATGGGTCCTGGGGGGGACGGCGCGCAGCATGCACACGCTCAGGGCCCCTGACCCGCACACTGAGGCGGCGACTTCACGTCCTGCGTACTCTACACCACTAGAGCCTCAGGAAGGAAGACGGACGGGGGCAGGGTCCAGGAGGCCTGCACGGGGGCTGTGGCCCCGCGGGTGGCGGCGGCGGGGCACCGGGACGCCCTCTGCCCCCTCCAGGGCGCCCCGGAGGCGGGAGGGGACTGGGTTACTTTCACGCTGGAGAGGAGCCCTTTCAGGTACTCACGCTATCATTCTTCATACCGCGGGCAGCGTTAAATATTTCATAATTGGTGAAATATTTATTAGAGATTTCTTAAATATTTGAGACAGCTTAAATATTTTACAACAGATTTTAAAGTGTTTTGAAAAGGAATGGACCGCTGCGCGAGACGGAGCCCCCCGTCACCGGAGGAGTGCACGGCCCGGCGGGGGTCGGCGCGGGCACTCAGGCCGGAGGCGGGTGCTGGAAGCAGCGGCCCCCAAACCGGGAAACCCAGCGGAGCCGCTCGTGAGCTTCAAGCACGCAGACCACGGCCCCCGGCCCAGCACCGGACTCTGGTCCCGACTCAGGACGGGAGGGCGCCCCAGGTTCACGGGGCGCTGCCTGGTCCGGGCATTGTTTCCAGGCCCCAAGGACCAGGCCAGTCTCAAGTCGGGACAGAAGGCGGCCGGCTTCATGGCCGTTGAGTCAGGGGGTGCCGTACGAGCCCTGAGCTTGATCCCTGGAGCTCAGCCGCCGACGTCACGCCGCCGGCGCCCGACGTCACGCCGCCGGCGCCCGACGTCACGCCGCCGGCGCCCGACGTCACGCCGCCGGCGCCCGACGTCACGCCGCCGGCGCCCGACGTCACGCCGCCGGCGCCCGACGTCACGCCGCCGGCGCCCGACGTCACGCCGCCGGCGCCCGACGTCACGCCGCCGGCGCCCGACGTCACGCCGCCGGCGCCCGACGTCACGCCGCCGGCGCCCGACGTCACGCCGCCGCGCCCGACGTCACGCCGCCGGCGCCCGACGTCACGCCGCCGGCGCCCGACGTCACGCCGCCGGCGCCCGACGTCACGCCGCGGCGCCCGACGTCACGCCGCCGGCGCCCGACGTCACGCCGCGGCGCCCGACGCAAGGGCTCCCCCCAGCCCAGCGTAGAGGCCCAGGACCCTGGGCGGCGAGACCGCAGAGCCGGCTGGAGCCCGAGCCTCCCCTCCACTCATCCGGGGCTGCCGGCGTCACGGGCTTCACAACCCCCAGCGGACGGAGCCACGCTGCTGCCCGAGGGCGCAGGGGCAGGCGCCCCTCGGAGCCCCGCATCCACCCGGGGTCTCTCCGGCCAGGCCCGGCCTCACCAGGCACTGCGTAAAAGTGTGCACCGCCCGGGCAGGTGTGTAGCGCTCCCGGTGGCGGCTCCCGGGAGAGGCCGCGTCCTCACCTCACGGCCGATGGCACTGACACCCCAGCCTCTCCCCGGCCCGGTTGACAGAGCGAAGCCCCTGCTACGCGCCAGGCAGCCTGCAGGGAAGCGGGCGCACGGGTGAGCCGTCCAACAAGGTGCCCTCCCAGCCAGCCTGAGGATTCATTCCGAGAGAGCCTCCCAGCTCTGGCCTCCGCTCTCTGAGGCTCAGAGAGGGCCAGGAATTTCCCCCGGGTCACGCAGCAAGGTCACGGCAGAACCGGGAAAAGGGCCTGGCCGTCCTGGCCCTCTCCAGGGGGCTCCTCTGGGCCCCCACCCAGGACGTCTGGCCGTGTCACAGCCCTGGGGCCAGGAGTCCAGGCCGAAGTCGAGAGGGGTCAGTCGTGGAGCCGGTTCCCTTCTGCCTGCACCTCCTGGCCAGATGGGGTGAGCAGAAGCGCTGAGAGCTTGGGCTGTGCAGATGAGCTACCGCTCGCCAGACAAGGTCCCTGGGCAAGCCGCGGAATCTCAGCGTCACTGCCTCCTTGTCAGAAAACCAGCAGCTGCCCCCCAGGGAGAACCAGTTACAGTCCCGCACCTCTGGCGTCACAAGCGCTGACACGCGTGCATGTAAACGCTCCTAAACCCAGCAGCGCAATGACGGGCCTCGTTCTGAGAAGAGGAAACTGAGGCACGAGAGCAGAAGGCCGGGCTGGGAGCCGGACCAGCGGACGGCGTGGGCTGCCCACCTGACCGTCTGGGCGCGCGGGGTCCGAGTCCGAGCCAACTGCCAGCATCCAGTCGTCCGTCCTTCCGAAAATAAGGAGGGGACGCCCCAGTTCACAAAACACACAGAAAACCAGACAGCCGGCTCTGTGAGAGGGAGGCCCCAGCGCTGAGATGGGGAGTGGGCCCGCAGGGGAGGGACCCAGCTCAGGAAGGGAGAGGCGGTCTCAGGGCCCACAATGCCGGAGCAGGAGGGGCTGCAGGGGTCTCCGGATTCACACCGGGCACACTGCTGGCTGGCATACTGAGGCCAGGCAGAGTGCAGTCTGGTCCCCAGCTGCCCCTGGCGGGGTCCATGAGTGTGGCTGACCTCAGGGCACTCTGCCCCTGAGGCTGGTCTGGGGTTGGGCCGGCTGCCCCTCTCCCGAGGCTGGGCGGGCCTCGAGGGGAGCTGGAGAATTAAAGTGGGCCCAGGCTGGAGACTGGACCCTGGCTGGTCCCCACCTCCTCTCCCAGCAGAGAGGGTGGGTGGTGGTCCCAGGCCGCGTCCCATTGAGGGCTTCCTCGTGAGGAGAAAGCAGGGAGGAGACAAGTGATGTTTCCTGGGACAGCTCCAGGCCTGGGCCAGGGCAGGGGTGCTGGGAAGGAGGAGCCAGGCAGGGCATGGGGTGAGCAGGCCTCTGGGGCCAGGGTGTAGGTGCCGCCTGACCCCGGGGTCTGCTCCACCCCAGTCTCAGTGCTCACCAACGCGCCCCCCGCCCTTTAAGAAGAGCCCGCTGGGCCCTGCGGTGTCTTCGGTTTTCAGGTTGATGGCAAGGCTGGAGCTCAGAGCCTGGCCAACTGTGCTCCCCTCCCAGGGGCCCCGGTGACTCAGCTCCTGCCCCTCAATGGGGACCATGGCTCCCACCCTGCCTGCCCACCTCACAGACAAATGGTGAGCGAGCCCCCCGCCCCGCCACGGGCCGGATGCTGGGCGGACTAGGATGCAGACAGAGGCGGGGGAAGACAGAACTCTGACCGGCCTGAGTGAGATGGGACTGTGAGCGCTGCAGGGAGCCCACAGTGGAGGCTCAGTCCAGGGTCCAGGCCACAGCCAGTGGCCTCAGAGGTTGAGGAGACAGTCTGCCCCTGCCGAGCCCTGGGTGGGTGGAAGGGAGAGAGGGGCAGGGCCTGTGAGGACGTACAGAGGCCTGGAGGCTGGAACCAGGAAGGGGGTGGCATACGATGAGAGGACCCATCGGGGCAGAACTGCTGGGAGCTGTGTTCAGACCAGGGGTGCTGGGGAGCCAAGGAAGGGTCAGAAGGGGGAGGCAGGACTCGGGTGGAGGAGGAACTCCTGCTGGGAACAGCAGGTGCGGGGAGCCGAGAGGAGGCTGCACCGGTCACGGAAGGCGGGAGGGCGGGGCTCTGGAAAGAGGGAGACGCAGACAAGCCCGGAAAGAAACGCGCACCGCAGGCACGGGGCGGGGGAGGGGCACGGACGCTCACAGCGGCCCGTGCAGGCCCCGACTGGACGCCGCCCGGTGCCCGGCGGCAACGAACACAGCAACGGGGCGGGCGGGCCGAGGGGCCAGCAGCGTGACGCGCGGGCTGAGCAGCGAGCCGTTCCCACGAAATCACAAACGCAGAAGGCGAGGGGCTGCCCGTGGGGTGGTGGCTGGGGAGGGCCGTGAGGCGAGCCTCAGGGGGCAGTGATGCCCTCGATCCGGGTCCTGGGGACACGCCTGTGTCTGGTTCATGAAAGTTTATGGAGCAAACACAGTGACAGCTGCGCTTCCGTGTCACACTCCAGTGAGAGACTCAAGAGCGAGAGGAAGGGGGCAGGAGAGGCCAGACCAACCTCACCTGGCGGCTTACTGGACGACCGCTCGGGGCAGTCGGAGCCGCACCCCGCGCCGACTCTGTGCGGCTGGTCAGGACCCTGGACAGCTCCGGGAGCTCTAAACTCAGAGCCGCAAGCTCCCTGCCTCGGGATACCCCACCCTAGGCAGCACTGAGACCCAGGCTTGGGGAGGCTGATGTGCTGGGGTGGGGGCAGAAACGAGACGTGGCTGAGACCCTGTGTCACTAACCCAGGGCCTGGGGCCTCACTGTCCCTACACAGGAAACAGGTGAGTTGATCTGTCTCTACATAGGATGACCACACACCCAGGTTTCCCCAGTTTCCGTGTAATTATTGTCTTTTTACTCTCAGAAGTGTTTCTTGATTAGACGCTACATTATAGAGTCACCCTCTCACTAGGGTGGAAGAAGGGCCAGCCTCCGCCATCATATTTAAAATGTGCAAGACCTCCTCTTGCCCTGTAACTTCCAGTAACAGCAAGCTTCCTGCCCAGACCAGTGCGGCCCTGGAGTGAATCCGGCACACGCCAGCCCCTCCCCCGTTCACCAGCCGGGCCGGCTGAGGGTGCCCCCGCACCCACCTGCCCCACAGGACGACCAGGAGGGACGTGGGACCACACTCTCTGTGGTCACCAGTCTCTGTCTTTCTCTGCCTTTGTTACTGGACCCATGTAAAGCGGCTGCCAGTCTCCCCTGCAGCCAGGCATGGCCGAAGGTCTAGCCAACAGGCTATGAGTGGAGCTGAAGTGCACACTGCCGACCCGCTCCCTTAGAAGGAATGGGCATGGGTGCGCCTTGCCCAGCTGGGATGCAGATGTGATGGTGGGAACTGGAGCAGCCACCTTGGTTCCAGACACAGAAGCCACAGGTTATGGAGCTGTCCTACCAGCCCTGGGCCACGGGCCTCTGCGGTTTCTGTTAACAATTAACTTCTATCTCATTTGAATTGCCATGTTATCGAGAACTTTAACAGCTCACTAATACAGATGAGGGCCATCTCACTTGGGGACAGACTGCTAGTGAGTGTGCTCAACCAGATCGGAGACGCTCTGAAGAGGGGACGGATGAGATGCTCTGGGCCTGGGGCGGGAGGGACGAAAGAGAGGCAGGCCCAGACCCCCCACACACGCCTCCGCCAGCTCGTCCCTGCCGACCCACCAGAGCCCACCACGCCCCTCTCCACGCCCCTCTCCCCAGCCTCTCCCCCAGCCTCCACCAGGCCCA
>NW_017191547.1:0-10728 GCF_001704415.2 Capra hircus
CCAATCCCTGCCTTGCCTTTGCACTTTAGGTCCCAGCGTCCTTAAGGAGGGCTTAGGGGCTGGTGGGTTGCACACTGCCAAGGGCTCCAGCAGTGAGAATTCTGTCAGAGGGAAGGAAGGGCAACTGCAGGGCTCCTCCAGCGGTTGCTTGGCCGCCCAGATTCAGCGCCACACGGAGAGCACCAGGCTCCAAGGGCCCCTGGCTGGGGTTTTCAGCCCCACACACCGGAGGCTGATTCCTTGGGTGCCCAGAAAGTGTATGACAGACGTAGGTTCCCTAGCACTCTCCTCCCCAGCAGAGACATGTGCAGGTGTTTGGGGCCTGATCCTGCGTGTCTGGGTTCCTGCCCACAGCCCCAACTCAGGGGAAGCAGCCCCTGAGGCAAGACCTGCTGGAGGAGCCCTGCGCGCCCGCCTGATAGGCGAGTGCACAGCCAGCAGGGAAGCGAGCCTCCTCGGGGAAGAGGAGGCAGCAAGTCCCAGTCAAGCTGAAAGCCCTGCTTGCACGAAGCTAAGTGCGACTCCAGTACGGCAGATCTCTAGCTCTGTTCAGAGCCCCGATCTGGCAGAGTTCCTGGCGCGAAGATGCTCGCCGGGGGCTCGCCTTGCCCAGACTTGCCTTGCTTTTAGGCTCCCTCCCCAGGAAGGAGCTGTCTGAGCGAGCCTGGGAGACGCCACTGGTGCCTTCCTTGCCTCAGCTCCAATCCTGCCTTGCCTTTGCACATAGGTGCCAGCGTCCTTGGGAGGGCTTAGGGGCTGGTGGGTTGCACACTGCCAAGGGCTTCAGCAGTGAGAAGCTCTGTCAGAGGGAAGGAAGGGCAACTGCAGGGCTCCTCCAGCGGTTCTAGGCCGCCTAGAATCAGCGCCGCACGAGAGCACCAGGCTCCAGGGCCCCTGGCTGGGTTTTCAGCCCCGCACACACGGAGGCTGATTCCTTGGGTGCCCAGAAAGTGTATGACAGACGTAGGTTCCCTAGCACTCTCCTCCCCAGCAGAGACATGTGCAGGTGTTTGGGGCCTGATCCTGCGTGTCTGGGTTCCTGCCCACAGCCCCAACTCAGGGGAAGCAGCCCCTGAGGCAAGACCTGCTGGAGGAGCCCTGCGCCCCCGCCTGATAGGCGAGTGCACAGCCAGCAGGGAAGCGAGCCTCCTCGGGGAAGAGAGGCAGCCCAGCCCCGTCAAGTTGAAAGCCCTGCTTGCACGGAGCTAAGTGCGCCTCCAGTACGGCAGAGCTCTAGCTCTGCTCAGAGCCCGATCTGGCAGAGTTCCTGGCGCGAGGCTGCTCTGCCGGGGCTAGCCTTGCCCAGACTTGCCTTGCTTTTAGGCTGCCTCTCCAGGAAGGAGCAGGCAGCAGGAGCCTGGGAGTCGCCACTGGCGCCTTTCTTGCCTCAGCTCCAATCCTGCCTTGCCTTTGCACTTAGGTCCCAGTCCTCCTTAAGGAGAGCTTAGGGGCTGGTGGGTTGCACACTGCCAAGGGCTCCAGCAGTGAGAATTCTGTCAGAGGGAAGGGAAGGGCAACTGCAGGGCTCCTCCAGCGGTTGCTTGGCCGCCCAGATTCAGCGCCACACGGAGAGCACCAGGCTCCCAGGTCCCTGGCTGGGGTTTTCAGCCCCGCACACACGGAGGCTGATTCCTTGGGTGCCCAGAAAGTGTATGACAGACGTAGGTTCCCTAGCACTCTCCTCCCCAGCAGAGACATGTGCAGGTGTTTGGGGCCTGATCCTGCGTGTCTGGGTTCCTGCCCACAGCCCCAACTCAGGGGAAGCAGCCCCTGAGGCAAGACCTGCTGGAGGAGCCCTGCGCCCCGCCTGATAGGCGAGTGCACAGCCAGCAGGGAAGCGAGCCTCCTCGGGGAAGAGGAGGCAGCAAGTCCCCGTCAAGCTGAAATCCCTGCTTACACGAAGCTAAGTGCGACTCCAGTACGGCAGATCTCTAGCTCTGTTCAGAGGCCCGATCTGGCAGAGTTCCTGGCACCAAGATGCTCTGCCATAGGCGAGCCTTGCGCAGA
Source organism: Capra hircus (assembly GCF_001704415.2). Taxonomy (NCBI): domain Eukaryota; kingdom Metazoa; phylum Chordata; class Mammalia; order Artiodactyla; family Bovidae; genus Capra; species Capra hircus. The sequence goes on from NW_017191547.1 coordinate 2,008, forward strand.
CTTGCCTTGCTTTAAGGCTCCCTCCCAGGAAGGAGCAGGCTGTGTGAGGCTCGGAAACGCCACTGGCGCCTTCCTGGCTTCAGCTCTACCCCTGCCTTGCCTTTGCACTTAGGTCCCAAGCGTCCTTGAGGAGGGCTTAGGGGCTGGTGGGTTGCACACTGCCAAGGGCTCCAGCAGTGAAAGCTCTGTCAGAGGGAAGCGAAGGGCAACAGCAGGGCTCCTTCAGCGGTTCCTTGGCCGCCCAGACAAAGCTCCGCACGGAGAGCACCAGGTTCCAAGGGCCCCTGGCTGGGTTTTGCATCCCCACACTCCCAGAGGCTGACTCCGTGGGTGCCTAGAAAGTGTGTGAGAGACGTAGGTTCCCTAGCACTCTCCTCCCCAGCAGAGACATGTGCAGGTGGTTGGGGCCTTATCCTGCGTGTCTGGGTTCCCGCCCACAGCCTCAACTCAGGGGAAGCAGCCCCTGAGGCAAGACCTGCTGGAGGAGCCCTGCGCGCCGCCTGATAGGCGAGAGCACAGCCAGCAGTGTAGCGAGCCTCCTCGGGAGAAGAGGAGGCAGCCGAGCCCAGTCAAGAGGAAAGCCCTGCTTGCACGGAGCTAAGTGGGCCTCCAGTACGGCAGAGCTCTAGCTCTGCTCAGAGCCCCGATCTGGCAGAGTTTCTGGCGCGAGGCTGCTCGCCGGGGCTCGCCTTGCCCAGACTTGCCTTGCTTTTAGGCTCCCTCCCCAGGAAGGAGCTGTCTGAGCGAGCCTGGGAGACGCCACTGGTGCCTTCCTTGCCTCAGCTCCAATCCTGCCTTGCCTTTGCACATAGGTGCCAGGCGTCGTTGGGAGGGGCTTAGGGGGTGGTGGGTTGCACACTGCCAAGGGCTTCAGCAGTGAGAGCTCTGTCAGAGGGAAGGGAAGGGCAACTGCAGGGCTCCTCCAGCGGTTTCTAGGCCGCCTAGAATCAGCGCCGCACCGAGAGCACCAGGCTCCCAGGGCCCCTGGCTGGGGTTTTCAGCCCCGCACACACGGAGGCTGATTCCTTGGGTGCCCAGAAAGTGTATGACAGACGTAGGTTCCCTAGCACTCTCCTCCCCAGCAGAGACATGTGCAGGTGGTTGGGGCCTGATCCTGCGTGTCTGGGTTCCTGCCCACAGCCCCAACTCAGGGGAAGCAGCCCCTGAGGCAAGACCTGCTGGAGGAGCCCTGCGCCCCGCCTGATAGGCGAGTGCACAGCCAGCAGGGAAGCGAGCCTCCTCGGGGAAGAGGAGGCAGCCCAGCCCCGTCAAGTTGAAAGCCCTGCTTGCACGGAGCTAAGTGCGCCTCCAGTACGGCAGAGCTCTAGCTCTGCTCAGAGCCCCGATCTGGCAGAGTTCCTGGCGCGAGGCTGCTCTGCCGGGGGCTAGCCTTGCCCAGACTTGCCTTGCTTTTAGGCTGCCTCTCCAGGAAGGAGCAGGCAGCAGGAGCCTGGGAGTCGCCACTGGCGCCTTTCTTGCCTCAGCTCCAATCCTGCCTTGCCTTTGCACTTAGGTCCCAGTCCTCCTTAAGGAGAGCTTAGGGGCTGGTGGGTTGCACACTGCCAAGGGCTCCAGCAGTGAGAATTCTGTCAGAGGGAAGGGAAGGGCAACTGCAGGGCTCCTCCAGCGGTTGCTTGGCCGCCCAGATTCAGCGCCACACGGAGAGCACCAGGCTCCCAGGTCCCCTGGCTGGGGTTTTCAGCCCCGCACACACGGAGGCTGATTCCTTGGGTGCCCAGAAAGTGTATGACAGACGTAGGTTCCCTAGCACTCTCCTCCCCAGCAGAGACATGTGCAGGTGTTTGGGGCCTGATCCTGCGTGTCTGGGTTCCTGCCCACAGCCCCAACTCAGGGGAAGCAGCCCCTGAGGCAAGACCTGCTGGAGGAGCCCTGCGCCCCGCCTGATAGGCGAGTGCACAGCCAGCAGGGAAGCGAGCCTCCTCGGGGGAAGAGGAGGCAGCAAGCCCCGTCAAGCTGAAATCCCTGCTTCACGAGCTAAGTGCGACTCCAGTACGGCAGATCTCTAGCTCTGTTCAGAGGCCCGATCTGGCAGAGTTCCTGGCACCAAGATGCTCTGCCATAGGCGAGCCTTGCGCAGACTTGCCTTGCTTTAAGGCTCCCTCCCCAGGAAGGAGCAGGCTGTGTGAGGCTCGGAAACGCCACTGGCGCCTTCCTGGCTTCAGCTCTACCCCTGCCTTGCCTTTGCACTTAGGTCCCAAGCGTCCTTGAGGAGGGCTTAGGGGCTGGTGGTTGCACACTGCCAAGGGCTCCAGCAGTGAAAGCTCTGTCAGAGGGAAGCGAAGGGCAACAGCAGGGCTCCTTCAGCGGTTCCTTGGCCGCCCAGACAAAGCTCCGCACGGAGAGCACCAGGTTCCAAGGGCCCCTGGCTGGGTTTTGCATCCCCACACTCCCAGAGGCTGACTCCGTGGGTGCCTAGAAAGTGTGTGAGAGACGTAGGTTCCCTAGCACTCTCCTCCCCAGCAGAGACATGTGCAGGTGGTTGGGGCCTGATCCTGCGTGTCTGGGTTCCCGCCCACAGCCCAACTCAGGGGAAGCAGCCCCTGAGGCAAGACCTGCTGGAGGAGCCCTGCGCCCCCGCCTGAGCCACTGGGGGAAGAGGAGGCAGCAAGAAGCCCCTGCTTACACGAAGCTAAGTGAGCGGCCTCTAGCGCAGCCCGATCTGCAGAGTGGCATGCTCTGCCATAGGCGAGAGCACAGGAAGGAGCAGGCAGGCTCGGAAACGCCACTGGCGCCTTCCTGGCTTCAGCTCTACCCCTGCCTTGCCTTTGCACTTAGGTCCCAAGCGTCCTTGGGAGGCTTAGGGCTGGTGGGTTGCACACTGCCAAGGGCTCCAGCAGTGAAAGCTCTGTCAGAGGGAAGCGAAGGCAACAGCAGGGCTCCTCAGCGGTTCCTTGGCCGCCCAGACAAAGCTCCGCACGAGAGCACCAGGCCCAAGGCCCTGCTGGGTTTGCATCCCCACACACCAGAGGCTGACTCCGGGTGCCTAGAAAGTGTGAGACGTAGTTCCCTAGCACTCTCCCCCCAGCAGAGACATGTGCAGGTGGTTGGGGCCTGATCCTGCGTGTCTGGGTTCCGCCCACAGCCCAACTCAGGGGAAGCAGCCCCTGAGGCAAGACCTCTGGAGGAGCCCTGCGCCCCGCCTGATAGGCGAGAGCACAGCCAGCAGGAAGCGAGCCTCCTCGGGGAAGAGGAGGCAGCCGAGCCCAGTCAAGAGGAAAGCCCTGCTTGCACGGAGCTAAGTGGCGCCTCCAGTACGGCAGAGCTCTAGCTCTGCTCAGAGCCCCGATCTGGCAGAGTTTCTGGCGCGAGGCTGCTCGGCCGGGGGCTCGCCTTGCCCAGACTTGCCTTGCTTTTAGGCTCCCTCCCCAGGAAGGAGCTGTCTGAGCGAGCCTGGGAGACGCCACTGGCGCCTTCCTTGCCTCAGCTCCAATCCTGCCTTGCCTTTGCACATAGGTGCCAGGCGTCTTGGGGAGGGCTTAGGGGCTGGTGGGTTGCACACTGCCAAGGGCTTCAGCAGTGAGAGCTCTGTCAGAGGGAAGGAAGGGCAACTGCAGGGCTCCTCCAGCGGTTTCTAGGCCGCCTAGATCAGCGCCGCACCGAGAGCACCAGGCTCCCAGGGCCCCTGGCTGGGGTTTTCAGCCCCGCACACACGGAGGCTGATTCCTTGGGTGCCCAGAAAGTGTATGACAGACGTAGGTTCCCTAGCACTCTCCTCCCCAGCAGAGACATGTGCAGGTGTTTGGGGCCTGATCCTGCGTGTCTGGGTTCCTGCCCACAGCCCCAACTCAGGGGAAGCAGCCCCTGAGGCAAGACCTGCTGGAGGAGCCCTGCGCCCCCGCCTGATAGGCGAGTGCACAGCCAGCAGGGAAGCGAGCCTCCTCGGGAAGAGGAGGCAGCAAGCCCCGTCAAGCTGAAAGCCCTGCTTGCACGGAGCTAAGTGCGCTCCAGTACGGCAGAGCTCTAGCTCTGCTCAGAGCCCCGATCTGGCAGAGTTCCTGGCGCGAGGCTGCTCTGCCGGGGCCTAGCCTTGCAGACTTGCCTTGCTTTAGGCTGCCTCTCCAGGAAGGAGCAGGCGCGAGCCTGGGACGCCACTGGCCGCCTTCCTTGCCTCAGCCTCCAATCCCTGCCTTGCCTTTGCACTTAGGTCCCAGCGTCCTTGAGGAGGCTTAGGGGCTGGTGGGTTGCACACTGCCAAGGGCTCCAGCAGTGAGAGCTCTGTCAGAGGGAAGGAAGGGCAACTGCAGGGCTCCTCCAGCGGTTTCTGGCCCCCAGAATCAGCGCCGCACCGAGAGCACCAGGCTCCCAGGGCCCCTGGCTGGGGTTTTCAGCCCCGCACACACGGAGGCTGATTCCTTGGGTGCCCAGAAAGTGTATGACAGACGTAGGTTCCCTAGCACTCTCCTCCCCAGCAGAGACATGTGCAGGTGTTGGGGCCTGATCCTGCGTGTCTGGGTTCCTGCCCACAGCCCCAACTCAGGGAAGCAGCCCCTGAGGCAAGACCTGCTGGAGGAGCCCTGCGCCCCGCCCTGATAGGCGAGTGCACAGCCAGCAGGGGAAGCGAGCCTCCTCGGGGGAAGAGGAGGCAGCCCAGCCCCGTCAATTGAAAGCCCTGCTTGCACGGAGCTAAGTGCGCCTCCAGTACGGCAGAGCTCTAGCTCTGCTCAGAGCCCCGATCTGGCAGAGTTTCCTGGCGAGGCTGCTCTGCCGGGGGCTCGCCTTGCCCAGACTTGCCTTGCTTTTAGGCCTCTCCAGGAAGGAGCAGGCTGCAGGAGCCTGGGAGACGCCACTGGCGCCTTTCTTGCCTCAGCTCCAATCCTGCCTTGCCTTTGCACTTAGGTCCCAGCCTCCTTAAGGAGGGCTTAGGGGCTGGTGGGTTGCACACTGCCAAGGGCTCCAGCAGTGAGAAGCTCTGTCAGAGGGAAGGGAAGGGCAACTGCAGGGCTCCTCCAGCGGTTGCTTGGCCGCCCAGATCAGCGCCACACGGAGAGCACCAGGCTCCCAGGCCCCTGGCTGGGGTTTTCAGCCCGCACACACGGAGGCTGATTCCTTGGGTGCCCAGAAAGTGTATGACAGACGTAGGTTCCCTAGCACTCTCCTCCCCAGCAGAGACATGTGCAGGTGTTTGGGGCCTGATCCTGCGTGTCTGGGTTCCTGCCCACAGCCCCAACTCAGGGGAAGCAGCCCCTGAGGCAAGACCTGCTGGAGGAGCCCTGCGCCCCCGCCTGATAGGCGAGTGCACAGCCAGCAGGGAAGCGAGCCTCCTCGGGGGAAGAGGAGGCAGCCAAGCCCCGTCAAGCTGAAATCCCTGCTTGCACGAGCTAAGTGCGCCTCCAGTACGGCAGAGCTCTAGCTCTGTTCAGAGGCCCGATCTGGCAGAGTTCCTGGCACCTGCTCTGCCGGCGAGCCTTGCCCAGACTTGCCTTGCTTTAGGCTCCCTCCCCAGGAAGAGCAGGCTGTGTGAGGCTGGGAAACGCCACTGGCGCCTTCCTGGCCTTCAGCTCCTACCCCTGCCTTGCCTTTGCACTTAGGTCCCAAGCTCCTTGAGGAGGCTTAGGGGCTGGTGGGTTGCACACTGCCAAGGGCTCCAGCAGTGAAAGCTCTGTCAGAGGGGAAGGAAGGGCAACTGCAGGGCTCCTTCCAGCGGTTCCTTGGCCGCCCAGACAGCTCCGCACGGAGAGCACCAGGCTCCCAAGGGCCCCTGGCTGGGTTTTCAGCCCCACACACCCAGAGGCTGACTCCTTGGGTGCCTAGAAAGTGTATGACAGACGTAGGTTCCCTAGCACTCTCCTCCCCAGCAGAGACATGTGCAGGTGTTGGGGCCTGATCCTGCGTGTCTGGGTTCCTGCCCACAGCCCCAACTCAGGGGAAGCAGCCCCTGAGGCAAGACCTGCTGGAGGAGCCCTGCGCCCCGCCTGATAGGCGAGTGCACAGCCAGCAGGGAAGCGAGCCTCCTCGGGGGAAGAGGAGGCAGCAAGTCCCCGTCAAGCTGAAATCCCTGCTTACACGAAGCTAAGTGCGACTCCAGTACGGCAGATCTCTAGCTCTCTGTTCAGAGGCCCGATCTGGCAGAGTTCCTGGCACCAAGATGCTCTGCCATAGGCGAGCCTTGCGCAGACTTGCCTTGCTTTAAGGCTCCCTCCCCAGGAAGGAGCAGGCTGTGTGAGGCTCGGAAACGCCACTGGCGCCTTCCTGGCTTCAGCTCTACCCCTGCCTTGCCTTTGCACTTAGGTCCCAAGCGTCCTTGAGGAGGGCTTAGGGCTGGTGGGTTGCACACTGCCAAGGGCTCCAGCAGTGAAAGCTCTGTCAGAGGGGAAGCGAAGGGCAACAGCAGGGCTCCTTCAGCGGTTCCTTGGCCGCCCAGACAAAGCTCCGCACGGAGAGCACCAGGTTCCAAGGGCCCCTGGCTGGGTTTTGCATCCCCACACTCCCAGAGGCTGACTCCGTGGGTGCCTAGAAAGTGTGTGAGAGACGTAGGTTCCCTAGCACTCTCCTCCCCAGCAGAGACATGTGCAGGTGGTTGGGGCCTTATCCTGCGTGTCTGGGTTCCCGCCCACAGCCCCAACTCAGGGGAAGCAGCCCCTGAGGCAAGACCTGCTGGAGGAGCCCTGCGCCCCGCCTGATAGGCGAGAGCACAGCCAGCAGTGTAGCGAGCCTCCTCGGGAGAAGAGGAGGCAGCCGAGCCCAGTCAAGAGGAAAGCCCTGCTTGCACGGAGCTAAGTGGGCCTCCAGTACGGCAGAGCTCTAGCTCTGCTCAGAGCCCGATCTGGCAGAGTTTCTGGCGCGAGGCTGCTCCGGCCGGGGGCTCGCCTTGCCCAGACTTGCCTTGCTTTTAGGCTCCCTCCCCAGGAAGGAGCTGTCTGAGCGAGCCTGGGAGACGCCACTGGTGCCTTCCTTGCCTCAGCTCCAATCCTGCCTTGCCTTTGCACATAGGCCAGGCGTCGTTGGGGAGGCTTAGGGGTGGTGGGTTGCACACTGCCAAGGGCTTCAGCAGTGAGAGCTCTGTCAGAGGGAAGGGAAGGGCAACTGCAGGGCTCCTCCAGCGGTTTCTAGGCGCCTAGAATCAGCGCCGCACCGAGAGCACCAGGCTCCCAGGGCCCCTGGCTGGGGTTTTCAGCCCCGCACACACGGAGGCTGATTCCTTGGGTGCCCAGAAAGTGTATGACAGACGTAGGTTCCCTAGCACTCTCCTCCCCAGCAGAGACATGTGCAGGTGTTGGGCCTGATCCTGCGTGTCTGGGTTCCTGCCCACAGCCCCAACTCAGGGGAAGCAGCCCCTGAGGCAAGACCTGCTGGAGGAGCCCTGCGCCCCCCGCCTGATAGGCGAGTGCACAGCCAGCAGGAAGCGAGCCTCCTCGGGGGGAAGAGGAGGCAGCCCAGCCCCGTCAAGTTGAAAGCCCTGCTTGCACGGAGCTAAGTGCGCCTCCAGTACGGCAGAGCTCTAGCTCTGCTCAGAGCCCCGATCTGGCAGAGTTCCTGGCGCGAGGCTGCTCTGCCGGGGGCTAGCCTTGCCCAGACTTGCCTTGCTTTTAGGCTGCCTCTCCAGGAAGGGCAGCAGCAGCGAGCCTGGGAGTCGCCACTGGCGCCTTCTTGCCTCAGCTCCAATCCTGCCTTGCCTTTGCACTTAGGTCCAGCTCCTTAAGGAGAGCTTAGGGCTGTGGGTTGCACACTGCCAAGGGCCTCCAGCAGTGAGAGCTCTGTCAGAGGGAAGGGAAGGGCAACTGCAGGGCTCCTCCAGCGGTTTCTTAGGCCGCCAGATCAGCGCCGCACCGAGAGCACCAGGCTCCCAGGGCCCCTGGCTGGGTTTTCAGCCCCGCACACACGGAGGCTGATTCCTTGGGTGCCCAGAAAGTGTATGACAGACGTATAGTTCCCTAGCACTCTCCTCCCCAGCAGAGACATGTGCAGGTGGTTGGGCCTGATCCTGCGTGTCTGGGTTCCTGCCCACAGCCCCAACTCAGGGGAAGCAGCCCCTGAGGCAAGACCTGCTGGAGGAGCCCTGCCCCCCGCCGCCTGATAGGCGAGTGCACAGCCAGCAGGAAGCGAGCCTCCTCGGCGAAGAGGAGGCAGCCAGCCCCGTCAAGTTGAAAGCCCTGCTTGCACGGAGCTAAGTGCGCCTCCAGTACGCGCAGAGCTCTAGCTCTGCTCAGAGCCCCGATCTGGCAGAGTTCCTGCGCGCGAGGCTGCTCTGCCGGGGCTAGCCTTGCCCAGACTTGCCTTGCTTTTAGGCTGCCTCTCCAGGAAGGAGCAGCAGCAGGAGCCTGGGAGTCGCCACTGGCGCCTTTCTTGCCTCAGCTCCAATCCTGCCTTGCCTTTGCACTTAGGGTCCCAGTCCTCCTTAAGGAGAGCTTAGGGGCTGGTGGGTTGCACACTGCCAAGGGCTCCAGCAGTGAGAATTCTGTCAGAGGGAAGGGAAGGGCAACTGCAGGGCTCCTCCAGCGGTTGCTTGGCCGCCCAGATCAGCGCCACACGGAGAGCACCAGGCTCCCAGGTCCCCTGGCTGGGGTTTTCAGCCCCGCACACACGGAGGCTGATTCCTTGGGTGCCCAGAAAGTGTATGACAGACGTAGGTTCCCTAGCACTCTCCTCCCCAGCAGAGACATGTGCAGGTGTTTGGGGCCTGATCCTGCGTGTCTGGGTTCCTGCCCACAGCCCCAACTCAGGGGAAGCAGCCCCTGAGGCAAGACCTGCTGGAGGAGCCCT
>NW_017191548.1:0-10727 GCF_001704415.2 Capra hircus
CGAGACTGACTCCCCTGGGGAGACTCCAGAAGTACCCCAAGATCCATGTTCAGCACTGGAGGAGGGAATCCTCTGGTTCTGGCACCGACTCCAAACAAAGGTCTTAGGCCGGGCATCGACGGGAGAGGAAAACCTGAGAGGCCACCGTGCAACTCGCATGGGACTGGCATTTCCTCAGGCCAACAGAGCGGTTCCTGAGGTCCCCCGTCATAGGTCGAGAGCACCTGCCGCAACTTGAGAAAATCCAGGTGGTTGTCCCTTCCAGGAGAGATGGGCCCATTTCCGCTGGGGCGTCTCGAGGCTAATCACACCTAAGCTCTGGAATTTCAAAGGGTCCTTCACACCCTTGCTGCAACTCAAGAAGTTCCACGACATAACCCGTCTCCACTCGAGAGGAGGCACGAGAGTCCCGCCACATCCAGAGGAGCCCCGTTTCCGACTCATAGCTCGAGAGGAGGGATCCTTTCCCAGCGTGATAGCGAAAGAATTCTCGGGAGTCACTCTCCACAGGAAAGGCGAGAGGAACTCCCTGTCATGCCCACCATTCCCAGAGTCCCCAGATGTCTCAGTCAATTCCAGGAAATCCTGTTTTCCCTGCACTGCCTCGACTTTCAAGCTGGGGATCAACTCACACCATGGTGGTACGTGGGACAGCCCTGTGGGAAAGCCTCGTGAGAAAGCCTCGAGGGAAAGCCACAGATCCCTTGATTCACGCGAAGGGAAGCGTGACACTGCTGGCTACAGCTCGGGAGGAAAGCGCACGTGCATGCCCCCACTCGAGACGAGGACTGACTTCCCTCGGGAGACTCCAGTAGTACCCCAAGATCCATGTCAGCACTGGAGAGGAATCCTCAGGTTCCGGCACCCGACTCCGTACAAGGTCTCAGACCCCGGCATCAACGGGAGAGGAATCCCAAGAGGCCATCGAACAACTCGCATGGAGCCTGGCCTTTCCTCAGGACACCCGGAGAGGGTTCCTGAGGTCCCCCGTCGTAATTCTAGAGCACCTGCCACACTCGAGAAAATCCAGGAAGTTCTCCCCTCCAGGCGAGATGAGGCCCATTTCCGCTGAGGCGTCTCGAGGCTAATAACACCTAACCTCTGGAACTTCCAAAGAGTCTTTCACAGTCATGCTGCAACTCAAGAAGTTCCCCGACATACCCGTCTCCACTCAAGAGGAAGCACGAGTGTCCGGCCACATCCAGAGGAGCTCCGTTTCCGGCTCGTAGCTCGAGATGAGCGATCCTTTCCCTGATTGGTCGGGAAAGAATTCCCGGCATTCCCATCGCATCTCAAGAGGAGGCGCTCTCCAAAGGAAAGGGGAGAGGAACTGCAGGGTCGTGCCACCATTCCGAGACTCACCCAGATGTCTCAGTCCATTCCACAGGAACCTGTTTTCCCTGCACTGCCTTGGCCTTCATGCCGAGGATCGACTCACACCACCGTCACACGTGGGACAGACCTGTGGAAAGCCTAGTGGAAAAGACTCGAGGGAAAGCCACAGATCCCTTGGTCCAGGCATGGGAAAGCGTGACACTGCTGCTACAGCATGGGAGGAAAGGGCACGCTCATGCCCCACTCGAGACGAGGCCTGACTCCCTTGTGGAGACTCGAGAAGTACCACAAAATCCATGTCAGCACTGGAGAGGAATCCTCAGCTTCCGGCCCCGACTCCACACAAGGTCTTAGGCCCCGGCATCGACGGGAGAGGAATCACGAGAGGCCCCCTAGCAACACGCATGATGACTGGCGTTTCCTGCGGCCGCCAGAGCGGGTCCCTGAAGTCCCCGTCGTAACTCGAGAGCACCTGCTGAAACTCGGGAATATCCAGGAGCCTCTCCCATTCCAGGCGACATGAGGCCCATTTCCGCTGAGGCATCTCGAGACTAACCACACCTAACCTCTGGAACTTCCAAAGGGTCCTTCACACCCTTGCTGCAACTCAAGAAGTTCCCCGACATACCCGTTCCTCTTCACATTCAGCCATAATGGTGGTGTCATCTGCATATCTAAGTTTATTGATATTTCTACCGGGCAATCTTGATTCCAGCTCATGTATCTTCCATCCCAGCATTTTTCATGATGTACTCTGCATAGAAGTTAAATAAACAGGGTGACAATATACAGCCTTTGCATACTCCTTTTCCTTTTTGGAACCAGTCTGTTGTTCCATGTCCTACTCTAACTGTTGCTTCCTGACCTTCATCCAGATTTCTCAAGAGGCAGGTTAGGTGGTCTGGTATTCCCATCTCTTTCAGAATTGTGGCTAAAACAACAGTATAAGGACCTTTCCGATGTCAGGCCAAGGAATTGTGTTTCCAGTCATTGAGCCACACCTGATCACTGAGCACAAATTCATGAATCTGTTCCTCAAGGGGGAATGATATTCTTTTTTATACAAACTTAGTTACCTGATTTATTACCTTACCTAATTGTTCCATCTGCTGTGAAATCCCACCCCCTTACTTGTGGCAAATCTGCTAACACCTGCCTCACTGTGGGAGGGGGTCTCCCATAGAAAATTTCATAAGGACAACAACTATGGGAACGTGCAGTTACCCGTAATATGAGTAAGTCTGCCGGAAGCAAGCCCATCCATGTACAGTCAGTCTCTATGATCCATTTTGAAAGTGTCTCTTCAAGAGTTTGGTTGTTTCTTTCCACCATTCCAGAACACTGGGGCCTATATGCTGTATGTAATTTCCACTGATATTTAGAGCTTCACATACCTGTTAATTAACGCAGCTACAAAGACAGGGCCATTGTCGGATTCTATACTGGTTGGAAACCCAAGTCTGGGAATTATTTCTCAAATCAGCGAGCTACTTCATTTTCTTTTTCAGATCAGGTAGGGAAGGCCTCTGCCCAACCGGAGAAGGTACCTACTATTCTAGTAAGTCATGATAACAGGTGACTGCCTTTGCTTCCCCGAAGGACACTCGCTTTCCCTGCATCCTGAGAACTCCACGTCTCAGCCAGTTGGAAAAGCGCTTCTTGGAGGTCATTATTCAGGGGCAATTTCCCCTGGAGCCCGGGGCCCTAGGGAGCGGCTGCACACTCCCAGGGAAAGGCAGAGCCACAGCCACACATCTGTCCCATCCCCTTTGCTCTGTAGGAGAGCTCTAGTGAGCCTAGGTCTGTCAGGAAAATTCTTGGCTCCTATGGGGACACATTCTATGTGTGAAACTGTATCCAGGACCTAGGGGCCACAGGGCGCCTGTTTCTCTCGGGGGCAGAGGGGTGGGGGGCCTGAAGCAGTGCGGCCCAGCAACAGCTTCCACATCCATCCAATTGCTCTTTTCTTACCTCTGATAGAACTAGCTTTGTTCCAGCCTTTGACAATTTGGAGGCAAGCGGGCCCCACTTCCTCCCCAAGGAGGCATGGGACCTACTTTGAGTGGAAAGGCCCCTCACAGAGCTGAACCCAGGAAGGCACCCAGTCATGTCTGACACATTCCTGCATCCTGCTTCTTCATGAGCAATACCGCTATAAGCTAGGAATGTCTTTCCAAGGCTCAGAAAGGACAGGGGAGATGCATGGTGCTGCCTCTGGAATTTCGGTCCTCTGAGCAGACCTGGAGGTCTCCCCTTGAAGAAGCTCACCAGTTTCTTCCAAATACAGGCTTGCAAACACACACTTGGTGGCTGCCTCTTCTTCCCTGAAGCACGATCACTTTTCCCGCATCCTGTGAACTCTGCATCCCAGCCTGCTGGAAAAGCGCTTCTTGGAGGTCATTTTTCAGGGACAATTTTCCCTGGAGCCCGGGGTCGTAGGGAGGGCCCCATGGTCGCTGGGAAAGGCAGAGTCACATCCACAGTCTGTTCTACCCCTTTTGCCCTGTAGGAGAGCTCTAGTGAGCCTAGGTCTGTCAGGAAAATTCTTGGCTCCTACGGGGACACACCCTGTGTGTTAACCTGCATATCGGACCTAGGGGCCACAGGGCGCCTGTTCCTCTCGGGGGGGACCCTGAAGTGGTGCGGACCAGCAACAGCCTGAACATCCATCCGATTGCTCTTTCCTTCCTTCTGATAGAGCTAGCTTTGCTTCTCGCTTTGGCATTTCGGAAGCCAGGGGGAGTCCCACCGCTGTTGTCCTGGGTCTATTGGAGGTACGAGGTCTATTGGACCCCAGCATGGCACCCGACCCCCTCAGACACACTCCCGCAGCCTCCTTCCCCATGGGCAGGACTGTTCTGACCTAGGAATGTGTTCCCAAGGCTCAGAAAATGCAGGGAGACACACGGCCCTGACTCTGGAACTGAGGCCGTTGGAGCAGGCCTGGAGGTCTGACGTCTGAGACGCCAAACACTTGCTGCAAGATACAGGTGTGAAAACACACTCTCTGGGGCTGCCTTTCCTTCCTCCAAGGAAGAGAGCTTTTCCAGTCTCCTCCGTGCTGAGTCATACAAGGCTGCAAAGGTCTGGCTTAGAGGGCATTTCTCAGCGGCAATGGCCCCTGAGGCCCTGCACCCAGGGAGGGATCCTACCCTCCCAGGGGAAGTCAAAGCAACCTCCAAACAGCTGTTCTCTCATGTTTCCTCTGCAGGAGGGAGCTAGTGAGCCCAGGTCTGTCTGGAACGTTCTTGGATCCTGCGGGGAAATCATCCTGGGAGCCCACCTGGATACCAGTCGTAGGGGCTAAAATTCGCATTTTCCTTCCTTGGAGCCCTAACGCAGTACAGCCTAGCAACTGCTTGAAAATCCATCCTGTTGCTGTTTTCTTCCCTCTGACAGAGCGAGCTTTGCTCCCCATTTGGGATTTCAGAAGCAAGGTGGTGGCCTGCAACTCCTTGCCTGGGGTCCATTGGAGGTGCAAGGTGCCCTCGACCAGGTGACCCCAGCATGACACCTGGCCCAGAGACACACTCCGCAGCCTGCTTCCCATGGGCAGGACTGCTCTCACTAGGAATGTGTTTGCAAGGCCAGGAAACTGCAGGGAGACACAAGACCCTGATTCTGGCATTGAGTCTGTTGGAACAGGCCTGCAGGTCTTCTGTCTAACAAGCCAAACACTTGCTGCAAGATACAGGCCTGAAAACACACTCTTGGGCTGCCTTTCCTTCCTCCAAGGAAGAGAGTTTTCTCAGACTCCCTGTGGGCTGAGAGCCACACAGGGCTGAAAAGCACTTGCTGGGAGATTCTTTTTCATTGGCCATGGCCCCTGAGGCCCTGTGCTCAGGGAGGGCTCCCTCCCTCCCAGGGAAAGTCAAAGGAAGCTCCAAACGGCTGTTCAATCATGTTTCTGAGAGAGTCATTGCCAAGGCAGGTTTCTAAGAAGTTCAAGGGTCCCAAGGAGAGAGGGGTCTAGAATTCTCAAGGAGGAAGAAAGGACAAACTGTTTTCCCTCTACATTCCTTAGGATTATATAACAATCATGCATCCTTCTTGAGGACGGTCTCTGGAAAAAACCTCCTGGCTAATCCTGTTATCTTAAAATGTCAATTATGGGAGTAGGTCTAGTGAGTCTTTACAACCTCCAGACATTCTTTTGTTCGTTGTCATAACTTATTGGAGAGTATATAACTCCATTACCAACACTAGCAAGGGGGTACGCTTTCTGCCCCTTGTGATGTCTCTGTCAGAAGCTTTCTCTATATCTCCTTTATCCTTTAATAAAACTCTATTGCACAAAAGCTCTGAGCAATCAAGCCTCGTCTTGGGCCCTGGATTGAATTCTTCTCCTCCATAAGCCAAGAATCCCAGCATCTTTTCGTGGTTCAGCAACAATATTTCATTTCCTCTGCAGGAGAGAGCTAGTGAGCTTAGGTCTGTCTGGAACATTCTTGGATCCTGTGGGGAAAATATCCTGTGCACACATCTGGATACTGGGCCTAGAGGCCAAAATTTGCATTTCTTTCCCGGGGAGCCCTAACGTGGTGTGACTTAGCAACTGCTTGAAAATCCATCCCATTGCTGTTTTCCTCCTTCTGACAGAGCTAGCTTTGTTCCCTGCTTTGGGATATCTCAACCGAAGGGCCGGTCCATAGCTACTCGCCTGGGGCCCATTGGATGTGCAAGGTGCCCTCGACTAGGTGACCCTAGCATGGCACTCAGCCCGCTCAGACACACTCCCGAGGCTTCTTTCTCATGGGAAGCACTGCTCCAACCTAGGAATGTGTCTGCAATGCTTGGAAAGTGCAGTGAGACACACAGCCCTGACTCTGCAATTGAGGCCCTCAGAGCAAGCCTGCAGCTCTGATGTCTGAGAAGCAAAACACTTGCTGCAAAGAGAGGCCTGAAAACACACTCTCTGTGGATGACTTTCCTTCCTCTAAGGAAGATAGTTTTCCCAGTCTCCTGCTTCCTGAATGTCACACAGCTGGAATGCGCTTGCTTGGAGGTCGTGATTCAGTGGCAATGACCCCTGAGGCCCTTTGCCCAGGGAGGGCTCCCACACTCACAGGCAAATCAAAGCAACTTCCAAGTGAGTCAGCTCTTCACATCAAATGGCCACAGTATTGGAGTTTCAGGTTCAGTATTAGTCCTTCCAATGTATATTCAGACCTGATTTCCTTTAGGATGGAGTGGTTGCGTCTCCTTGTAGTCTAAGCGACCTACAAGCATCTTCTCCAACACCACAGTTCAAAAGCATCCAATTTTCAGCTGTCACTTTCTTTATAGTACATCTTTCATATCCATCCATGACATATGGAAAAACCATAGCCTTGACTGGATGGATCTTTGTTGGCAAAGCAACGTCTCGGCTTTTTAATATGCTGTCTAGTTTGGTCATCACTTTTCTTCCAAGTCATAAATATGTTTTAAGTTCATGGAGGCAGCCATCACCTGCAGTGATTTCCAAGCCCCCCAAAATAGTCTGCTGCTGTTTCCAATGTTTTCCCATCTATTTGCCATGAAGTGATGAGACTGGATGCAATGATTTTAGTTTTCTGAATGCTGAGCTTTAAGCTAACTTTTTCACTCTCCTCTTTCACTTTCATCAGGAGACTCTTTAGTTCTTATACACTTTCTGCCATAAGGGTGGTGTCGTCTGCATATCTGAGATTCTTGATATTTCTCCCAGCAATCTGGATTCCAGCGTGTGCTTCCTCCAGCCCAGTGTTTCTCATGATGTACTCTGCATATAAGTTAAATAAGCAGGGTGACAATATACAGCCTTGACATATTCCTTTTCCTATTTAGAACCAGTCTGTTGTTCCATGTCCAGTTCGAACTGTTTCTTCCTGACCTGCATACAGGTTTCTCAAGAGACAGGTCAGGTGGTCTGGTATTCCCATCTCTTTCAGAATTTTTCCCAGTTTATTGTGATCCACACAGTCAAAGGCTTTGGCATAGTCAATAAAGCAGAAATAGATGTCTTTTTTTCTGGAACTCTCTTGCTTTTTCAATGATCCAGTGGATGTTGGCAGTTTGATCTCTGGTTTCTCTGCATTTTTTTTAAATCCCTCTTGAACATTTGGAAGTTCACAGTTCATGTGAACTTGGAGAATTTTGAGCATTACTTTACTAGTGTGTGAGATGAGTGCAATTGTGCAGCAGCTTGAATATTCTTTGTCATTGCCTTTCTTTGGGATTGGAATGAAAACTGACCTAATGACTAGGTGTTTTCAATTGCATATGCTGAAAGAACTGGCTGTGCAGTTTTGAAGAAAAAAAAATCATTTTAACCCATTTTCTCTGAAGTGCAAGGCATATCATGGCCATCCCTGAATCATAAAGTCACCTTTTCTTTATGTAGTCATAGTTTCATGCCTAAATTATAGGCCAACTCATGCTCAAATGGACTCTGATGTCAGGGGCAGATCAACTAATAAAAAGCTTGGATTGTCCCTCTGGAGGAAAGTGAGATCTTGGTCCCACAAGAAGAATCTGAAGGGTTAAGGGAACTTGCAAGAGTGGGGAAAGCTTAGTCCATCCTACATGTACCAAAATCTTAAATAAGGCTTATTTACTTTACCGAAGTAAAAAAACAGATGATGAAAACAATTATAAATCAATGAAAGGTAAAGAAACTCATAGTCTGTTATCAAAAATTGCATTCTAAGAAAACTTTGTGCTCTTAACCTAGAGAGGAGACTAAATTCCATCTGGTACCAGCTTACCAGAAGACAAACAAACAAACAAATTATCGGTAAGCTTAAAAAAAGTATATTCCATATATCTTGAAGTAGCAGTATTTCTGCAAAGGCATCAGTGTGAAACCATAGAGGACATGGTTAAAACCTGATTAAATAGAAATTGACAATGTAATCTGGTCACTGCTGCGACTTGAAATGCTTTAATATGATAACTGGAATTATAACTGACAGCATTTGACCAGGACATATCAGATTTTCACGGATGTCACATAATTTCTAGGATATCTATATTAGGAACTGAAGGAATCTTTGAACCTAGGAAAGAAAACAACAGTCTCAAAGGCCCTTGCTGAATCATCTATCAGCAAGGAATGTCTTTGCAAGGATCGCAAAGTGAAGGGAAAATACACCGACCTGCCTCTGCAACTTCGGTCCTCTGAGCAGATCTGGAGGTCTCCCTTTGTATAAGCTAACCTGTTCCTTCCAAATAGAGGTTTGCAACACAAAACAAGTGGCCGCCTATTCTTCCCCGAAGGAGGCTCTCTTTCCCCACATCCTGCGAACTCCCTTTCCCAGCCTCCTGGAAAAGCGCTTCTTGCAGTTCCTTTCAGAAAATCCTATGGACGGAGAAGCCTGGTAGGCTGCAGTCCGTGGGGTCGCTGAGGGTCGGACACGACTGAGCGACTGCACTTTCATTTTCACTTTCATGCATTGGAGAAGGCAATGGCAACCCACTTACTGTTCTTGCCTGGAGAATCCCAGGGACGGGGGAGCCTAGTGGGCTACCGTCTATGGCGTCGCACAGAGTTGAACACGACTGAAGCAACTTAACAGGCAGCAGCAGCAGTTCCTTTCTTAGGGGCAGTTATCCCTGAGATTGGGACCTGGAAAGGCAGAGCCACCTCCACACACACGTCTTTTTTGTCCCTTTCCTCTGGAGGAGAGCTCTAGTGAGCCTAGGTCTGTCAGGAAAATTCTTGGCTTTGACAGGATCACACCCGGTGTGTGAACCTGCATACCTGACCTAGGGGCCACAGGGCACCTGTTTTGCTCGAGTGGGTCCTGGAGGGGTGCAGCATAGCAAGAGCTTAAAAATCCATCCAATTTGTCTTTTTTTTTTTTTACCTCAGAGAGAACGAGTTTGCTCCACCTCCACCCTTTGGCAGTGTGGAGGGAAGAGGGTACCACCCTCTCCCAAAGGGGACATAGGGCCTACCAGGAGAGAAAGGCCCCTTGAGGAGCTGAGCCCAGGTAGGCAGCCAGTGATGTCAAGCACACTCCCGCTGCTTGCTTCTTCATGGGCACTCCCACGATCTGCTAGGAATGTCTTTGCAAGGATCTCAAAGGGAAGGGAAGATACATGGCCCTGTCTCTGGAACTTCAGTCCTCTGAGCAGATCTGGAGGTCTTGAGTTGTATAAGCAAACCTGTTCCTTCCAAATAGAGGCTTGCAAACACACCCCCGGTGGTTGCCTCTTCTTCCCCGAAGAAGTCTTTCTTTCCCCACATGCTGCGAACTCCCTGTCCCAACCTCCAAGAATAGCGCTTCTTGCCATTCCTTTCTTAGAGGCAGTTATCTCTGAGCCTGGGGCCGTAGGGAGTAGCCCCACACTCACAGGGAAAGGCAAAGACTCCTCCATACATCTCCTCTATCCCCTTTGCTCCGGAGGAGAGCTCTAGTGAGCCTAGGTCTTTCAGGAAAATTCTTGGCTTGGACAGGATCTCACCCTGTTTGTGAACCTGCATACCCAACCAGGGGCCACAGAGCACCTGTTTCAGTAAAGTGGGCCCTGAAAGGGTGCAGCCTAGCAAGAGCTTGAAAATCCATTCAATTGCTGTTTTTGTACCTCTGACAGAGCGAGCTTGGCTCCACCCTTTGGCAGTGAGGAGAAAAGAGGCATGACACCCTCCCCAAGGGGACATGGGGCCTACTTCGAGAGGAAGCTGCAACTCGAGAAAATCCAGGAGGTTCTCCCCTCCAGGCGAGATGAGGCCCATTTCCGCTGAGGCGTCTCGAGGCTAACCACAACTAACCTCTGGAACTTCGAAAGGGTCCTTCACACCCTTGCTGCAAGTCAAGAAGTTCTCCGACATACCCATCTCCACTCGAGAGGAAGGACGAGGGTCCCACCCACATCCAGCGGAGCCCCGTTTCCGCCTCGTAGCTCGAGAAGAGGGATCCTTTCCCTTCATCGTCGGGAAAGAATTCCCGGGCTTCCCGTCGCATCTCAAGAGGAGGCACTCTCCACAGGAAAGGCGAGAGGAACTCCAGGGCCTTGCCAGCATTCCAAGAGTCCCCCAGATGTCTCCGTCCATTCCAGAAGAACCTGCTTTCCCTTCACTGCCTCGACGTTCACGAGGATAGACTCACACCACCGTGACATGTGGGACAGCCCTGTTCGAAAGCCTCATGGGAAAGCCTCGATGCAAAGCGACTGATCCCTTGAACCACATGTCGGCACGCGTGACACTGCTGCTACAGCTTGTGAGGAAATCGCAGGTGCATGCCCCCCACACGAGATGAGGACTGACTCCCTGGTGAGACTCCAGAAGTATGGAAAGATTCATGTCAGCACTGGAGAGGCATCCTCAGGGTCTGGCCCCGACTCCACACATGGTCTTAGGCACCGGCATCGATGGGAGAGGAATCCTATAGGCCCCCATGGTAACTCGCATGGGGACTGGCCTT
>NW_017191549.1:0-10727 GCF_001704415.2 Capra hircus
GAGGCTGTGTCACACGGGCTGTCCACGTGCCAACGTGGTGTGAGCGATCCTCGCTTGAAAGTCAAGGCAGTGCAGGGAAAACAGGTTTCCCTGGAATGGACTGAGACATGTGGGGGACTCTGGAATGGTGGCACGAACCTGGAGTTCCTCTCGCCTTTGCCTGTGGAGAGGCGCTTCCTCTTGAGATGGGACGGGAATGCCGGGAATCCTTTCCCCACCACGCAGGGAAAGGATTCCTCCTCTCGAACTAGGAGGCGGAAACAGGGCTCCTCTGGATGTGGCGGAACTCTCGTGCTTCCTCTCGAGTGGAGACGGGTATGTCGGGGAACTTCTTGAGTTGCAGCAAGGGTGTGAAGGACCTTTGGAAGTTCCAGATGATAGATGTGATTAGCCTCGAAACGCCGCAGAGGAAATTGGCCTCATCTCGCCTGGAGGTGAGAACCTCCTGGATTTTCTCGAGTTGCGGCAGGTGCTCTCAACTTACGACGGTGACCTCAGGGACCCGCTCTGGTGGCCTCAGGAAAGGCCAGTCCCCAAGCGAGTTGCTCGGGGGCCTCTCGGGATTCCTCTACCCAGTCGATGCCGGCGCCTAAGATCTTGTGTGGAGTTGGTGTCGAACCTGAGGATTCCTCTCCAGTGCTGACATGGATCTTGGGGTACTTCTGGAGTCTCCCCAGGAGAGTCAGTCCTCGTCTCGAGGGGGGCATGCACGTGCGCTTTCCTCCCGATCTGTAGCAGCAGTGTCGCGCTTCCCTTCGCGTGGATCAAGGGATCTGTGGCTTTCCCTCGAGGCTTTTCCACGAGTCTTTCCCACGAGGCTTTCCCACAGGGCTGTCCCACGTTCCACCGTGGTGTGAGTCGATCCTCGGCTTGAAAGTGGAGGCACGTGCAAGGGAAAACTGGTTTCCCTGGAATGGACTGAGACATCTGGGGGACTCTGGGAATGGTGGCACGACCCTGGAGTTCCTCTCGCCTTTCCTGTGGAGAGGGCCTCCTCTTGAGATGGGACGGGAACGCCGGGAATGCTTCCCCACCACGCAGGGAAAGGATTCCAGCTCTCGAACTAGGAGGCGGAAACAGGGCTCCTCTGGATGTTGGCGGAACTCTCGATGCTTCCTCTCGAGTGGAGACGGGTATGTCAGGGAACTTCTTGAGTTGCAGCAAGGGTGTGAAGGACCCTTTGGAAGTTCCAGATGATAGATGTGATTAGCCTCGAGACGACGCAGTGGAAATGGGCCTCATCTCGCCTGGAGGGGAGAACCTCCTGGATTTTCTCGAGTTGCGGCAGGTGCTCTCGACTTATGACGGGGATCTCAGGGACCCGCTCTGTTGGCCTCAGGAAAGGACAATCCCCAAGCGAGTTGCTCGGGGGCCTCACGGCATTCCTCTCCCGTCGATGCCCGGGCCTAAGATATTGTGTGGAGTCGGTGTCGAACCTGAGGATTCCTCTCCAGTGCTGACATGGATCTTGGGGTACTTCTGGAGTCTCCCCAGGAGAGTCAGTCCTCGTCTCGAGGGGGGATGCACGTGCGCTTTCCTCCCGAGCTGTAGCAGCAGTGTCGCGCTTCCCTTCGCGTGGATCAAGGGATCTGTGGCTTTCCCTTGAGGTTTTCCCATGAGGCTTTCCCACGAGGCTTTCCCACAGGGCTGTCCCACATGCCACCGTGGTGTGAGTCGATCCTCGCCTTGAAAGTCGAGGCAGTGCAGGGTATACAGGTTTCCCTGGAATGGACTGAGATATGTGGGGGACTCTGGGAATGGTGGCACGACCCTGGAGTTCCTCTCGCCTTTCCTGTGGAGAGCGCCTCCTCTTGAGATGGTACGGGAACGCCGGGAATCTTTCCCCACCAGGCAGGGAAAGGATTCCTACTCTCGAACTAGGAGGCGGAAACAGGGCTCCTCTGGATGTTGGCGGAACTCTCGTGCTTCCTCTCGAGTGGAGACGGGTATGTCGGGGATCTTCTTGAGTTGCAGCAAGGGTGTGAAGGACCCTTTGGAAGTTCCAGATGATAGATGTGATTAGCCTCGAGACGCCGTAGTGGAAATTGGCCTCATCTCGCCTGGAGGTGAGAACCTCCTGAATTTTCTCGAGTTGCGGCAGGTGCTCTCGACTTACGACGGGGACCTCAGGGACACGCTCTGGTGGCCTCAGGAAAGGCCAGTCCCCAAGCGAGTTGCTCGGGGGCCTCTCGGGATTCCTCTCCCTTCGATGCCGGGGCCAAAGATCTTGTGTGGAGTTGGTGTCGGAACCTGAGGATTCCTCTCCAATGCTGACATGGATCTTGGGGTACTTCTGGAGTCTCCCCAGGGGAGTCAGTCCTCGTCTCGAAGGGGGGATGCACGTGCGATTTCCTCCCGAGCTGTAGCAGCAGTGTCGCGCTTCCCTTCGCGTGGATCAAGGGATCGTGTGGCTTTCCCTCGAGGCTTTCCCACGAGGCGTTCCCACGAGGCTTTCCCACAGGACTATCCCACGCGCCACCGTCGTGTGAGTCGATCCTCGGCTTGAAAGTCGAGGCAGTGCAGGGAAAACAGGTTTCCCTGGAATGGACTGAGACATCTGGGGGACTCTGGGAATGGTGGCACGACCCTGGAGTTCCTCTTTCCTTTCCTGTGGAGAGCGCCTCCTCTTGAGATGCGAAGGGAACGCCGGGAATTCTTTCCCGACCACGCAGGGACAGGATCATTTCTCTCGAGCAAGAGTAGGAAACGGGGCTCCTCTGGATGTGGGCAGAACTCTCGTGCTTCCTCTCGAGTGGAGACGGGTATGTCAGGGAACTTCTTGAGTTGCAGGAAGGGTGTGAAGGACCCTTTGGAAGTTCCAGAAGTTAGGTGTGATTAGACTCAAGACGCCTGAGCGGAAATGGGCCTCATCTCGCCTGGAGGGGAGAACCTCCTGGATATTCTCGAGTTGCGGTCAGGTGCTCTCGACTTACGACGGGGACCTCAGGGACCCGCTCTGGTGGCCTCAGGAAAGGCCAGTCCCCATGAGAGTTGTTCGGGGGCCTCTCGGGATTCCTCTCCCTTCGATGCCGGGGCCAAAGATCTTGTGTGGAGTTGGTGTCGGAACCTGAGGATTCCTCTCCAATGCTGACATGGATCTTGGGGTACTTCTGGAGTCTCCCCAGGGGAGTCAGTCCTCGTCTCGAAGGGGGGATGCACGTGCGATTTCCTCCCGAGCTGTAGCAGCAGTGTCGCGCTTCCCTTCGCGTGGATCAAGGGATGTGTGGCTTTCCCTCGAGGCTTTCCCACGAGGCGTTCCCACGAGGCTTTCCCACAGGACTATCCCACGCGCCACCGTCGTGTGAGTCGATCCTCGGCTTGAAAGTCGAGGCAGTGCAGGGAAAACAGGTTTCCCTGGAATGGACTGAGACATCTGGGGGACTCTGGGAATGGTGGCACGACCCTGGAGTTCCTCTTTCCTTTCCTGTGGAGAGCGCCTCCTCTTGAGATGCGAAGGGAACGCCGGGAATTCTTTCCCGACCACGCAGAGGACAGGATCATTTCTCTCGAGCAAGAGTAGGAAACGGGGCTCCTCTGGATGTGGGCAGAACTCTCGTGCTTCCTCTCGAGTGGAGACGGGTATGTCAGGGAACTTCTTGAGTTGCAGGAAGGGTGTGAAGGACCCTTTGGAAGTTCCAGAAGTTAGGTGTGATTAGACTCAAGACGCCTGAGCGGAAATGGGCCTCATCTCGCCTGGAGGGGAGAACCTCCTGGATTTTCTCGAGTTGCGGCAGGTGCTCTCGACTTACGACGGGGACCTCAGGGACCCGCTCTGGTGGACTCAGGAAAGGCCAGTCCCCATGAGAGTTGTTCGGGGGCCTATCAGGATTCCTCTCCCCTCGATGCAGGGGCATAAGATCTTGTGTGGAGTCGGTGCCGGAACCTGAGCATTCCTCTCCAGTGCTGACATGGATCTTGGGGTACTTCTGGAGTCTCCCCAGGGGAGTCAGTGCTCGTCTCTAGTGGGGGCATGCATGTGCGCTTTCCTCCCGAGCTGTAGCAGCAGTGTCACACTTTACTTCGCGTGGATCAAGGGATCAGGGGCTTTCCCTCGAGGCTTTCCCACGAGCATTTCCCACGAGGCTGTCACACAGGGCTGTCCCACGTGCCAACGTGGTGTGAGTCGATCCTCGGCTTGAAAGTCAAGGCAGTGCAGGGAAAACAGGTTTCCCTGGAATGGACTGAGACATGTGGGGGACTCTTGGGAATGGTGGCACGAACCTGGAGTTCCTCTCGCCTTTCCTGTGGAGAGCGCCTCCTCTTGAGATGGGACGGGAATGCCGGGAATCCTTCCCCACCACGCAGGGAAAGGATTCCTCCTCTCGAACTAGGAGGCGGAAACAGGGCTCCTCTGGATGTTGGCGGAACTCTCGTGCTTCCTCTCGAGTGGAGACGGGTATGTCGGGGAACTTCTTGAGTTGCAGCAAGGGTGTGAAGGACCCTTTGGAAGTTCCAGATGATAGATGTGATTAGCCTCGAAACGCCGCAGAGGAAATTGGCCTCATCTCGCCTGGAGGTGAGAACCTCCTGGATTTTCTCGAGTTGCGGCAGGTGCTCTCAACTTACGACGGTGACCTCAGGGACCCGCTCTGGTGGCCTCAGGAAAGGCCAGTCCCCAAGCGAGTTGCTCGGGGGCCTCTCGGGATTCCTCTACCATCGATGCCGGCGCCTAAGATCTTGTGTGGAGTTGGTGTCGAACCTGAGGATTCCTCTCCAGTGCTGACATGGATCTTGGGGTACTTCTGGAGTCTCCCCAGGAGAGTCAGTCCTCGTCTCGAGGGGGGGATGCACGTGCGCTTTCCTCCCGATCTGTAGCAGCAGTGTCGCGCTTCCCTTCGCGTGGATCAAGGGATCTGTGGCTTTCCCTCGAGGCTTTTCCACGAGTCTTTCCCACGAGGCTTTCCCACAGGGCTGTCCCACGTTCCACCGTGGTGTGAGTCGATCCTCGGCTTGAAAGTGGAGGCACTGAAGGCAAAACTGGTTTCCCTGGAATGGACTGAGACATCTGGGGGACTCTGGGAATGGTGGCACGACCCTGGAGTTCCTCTCGCCTTTCCTGTGGAGAGGGCCTCCTCTTGAGATGGGACGGGAACGCCGGGAATGCTTCCCCACCACGCAGGGAAAGGATTCCAGCTCTCGAACTAGGAGGCGGAAACAGGGCTCCTCTGGATGTTGGCGGAACTCTCGATGCTTCCTCTCGAGTGGAGACGGGTATGTCAGGGAACTTCTTGAGTTGCAGCAAGGGTGTGAAGGACCCTTTGGAAGTTCCAGATGATAGATGTGATTAGCCTCGAGACGACGCAGTGGAAATGGGCCTCATCTCGCCTGGAGGGGAGAACCTCCTGGATTTTCTCGAGTTGCGGCAGGTGCTCTCGACTTATGACGGGGATCTCAGGGACCCGCTCTGTTGGCCTCAGGAAAGGACAATCCCCAAGCGAGTTGCTCGGGGGCCTCACGGCATTCCTCTCCCGTCGATGCCGGGGCCTAAGATATTGTGTGGAGTCGGTGTCGAACCTGAGGATTCCTCTCCAGTGCTGACATGGATCTTGGGGTACTTCTGGAGTCTCCCCAGGAGAGTCAGTCCTCGTCTCGAGGGGGGGATGCACGTGCGCTTTCCTCCCGAGCTGTAGCAGCAGTGTCGCGCTTCCCTTCGCGTGGATCAAGGGATCTGTGGCTTTCCCTTGAGGTTTTCCCATGAGGCTTTCCCACGAGGCTTTCCCACAGGGCTGTCCCACATGCCACCGTGGTGTGAGTCGATCCTCGCCTTGAAAGTCGAGGCAGTGCAGGGTATACAGGTTTCCCTGGAATGGACTGAGATATGTGGGGGACTCTGGGAATGGTGGCACGACCCTGGAGTTCCTCTCGCCTTTCCTGTGGAGAGCGCCTCCTCTTGAGATGGTACGGGAACGCCGGGAATCTTTCCCCACCAGGCAGGGAAAGGATTCCTACTCTCGAACTAGGAGGCGGAAACAGGGCTCCTCTGGATGTTGGCGGAACTCTCGTGCTTCCTCTCGAGTGGAGACGGGTATGTCGGGGATCTTCTTGAGTTGCAGCAAGGGTGTGAAGGACCCTTTGGAAGTTCCAGATGATAGATGTGATTAGCCTCGAGACGCCGTAGTGGAAATTGGCCTCATCTCGCCTGGAGGTGAGAACCTCCTGAATTTTCTCGAGTTGCGGCAGGTGCTCTCGACTTACGACGGGGACCTCAGGGACACGCTCTGGTGGCCTCAGGAAAGGCCAGTCCCCAAGCGAGTTGCTCGGGGGCCTCTCGGGATTCCTCTCCCTTCGATGCCGGGGCCAAAGATCTTGTGTGGAGTTGGTGTCGGAACCTGAGGATTCCTCTCCAATGCTGACATGGATCTTGGGGTACTTCTGGAGTCTCCCCAGGGGAGTCAGTCCTCGTCTCGAAGGGGGGATGCACGTGCGATTTCCTCCCGAGCTGTAGCAGCAGTGTCGCGCTTCCCTTCGCGTGGATCAAGGGATCTGTGGCTTTCCCTCGAGGCTTTCCCACGAGGCGTTCCCACGAGGCTTTCCCACAGGACTATCCCACGCGCCACCGTCGTGTGAGTCGATCCTCGGCTTGAAAGTCGAGGCAGTGCAGGGAAAACAGGTTTCCCTGGAATGGACTGAGACATCTGGGGGACTCTGGGAATGGTGGCACGACCCTGGAGTTCCTCTTTCCTTTCCTGTGGAGAGCGCCTCCTCTTGAGATGCGAAGGGAACGCCGGGAATTCTTTCCCGACCACGCAGGAGACAGGATCATTTCTCTCGAGCAAGAGTAGGAAACGGGGCTCCTCTGGATGTGGGCAGAACTCTCGTGCTTCCTCTCGAGTGGAGACGGGTATGTCAGGGAACTTCTTGAGTTGCAGGAAGGGTGTGAAGGACCCTTTGGAAGTTCCAGAAGTTAGGTGTGATTAGACTCAAGACGCCTGAGCGGAAATGGGCCTCATCTCGCCTGGAGGGGAGAACCTCCTGGATTTTCTCGAGTTGCGGCAGGTGCTCTCGACTTACGACGGGGACCTCAGGGACCCGCTCTGGTGGACTCAGGAAAGGCCAGTCCCCATGAGAGTTGTTCGGGGGCCTATCAGGATTCCTCTCCCCTCGATGCAGGGGCATAAGATCTTGTGTGGAGTCGGTGCCGGAACCTGAGCATTCCTCTCCAGTGCTGACATGGATCTTGGGGTACTTCTGGAGTCTCCCCAGGGGAGTCAGTGCTCGTCTCTAGTGGGGGCATGCATGTGCGCTTTCCTCCCGAGCTGTAGCAGCAGTGTCACACTTTACTTCGCGTGGATCAAGGGATCAGGGGCTTTCCCTCGAGGCTTTCCCACGAGCATTTCCCACGAGGCTGTCACACAGGGCTGTCCCACGTGCCAACGTGGTGTGAGTCGATCCTCGGCTTGAAAGTCAAGGCAGTGCAGGGAAAACAGGTTTCCCTGGAATGGACTGAGACATGTGGGGCACTCTGGGAATGGTGGCAACGAACCTGGAGTTCCTCTCGCCTTTCCTGTGGAGAGCGCCTCCTCTTGAGATGGGACGGGAATGCCGGGAATCCTTCCCCACCACGCAGGGAAAGGATTCCTCCTCTCGAACTAGGAGGCGGAAACAGGGCTCCTCTGGATGTTGGCGGAACTCTCGTGCTTCCTCTCGAGTGGAGACGGGATAAGTCGGGGAACTTCTTGAGTTGCAGCAAGGGTGTGAAGGACCCTTTGGAAGTTCCAGATGATAGATGTGATTAGCCTCGAAAGGCCGCAGAGGAAATTGGCCTCATCTCGCCTGGAGGTGAGAACCTCCTGGATTTTCTCGAGTTGCGGCAGGTGCTCTCAACTTACGACGGTGACCTCAGGGACCCGCTCTGGTGGCCTCAGGAAAGGCCAGTCCCCAAGCGAGTTGCTCGGGGGCCTCTCAGGATTCCTCTACCATCGATGCCGGCGCCTAAGATCTTGTGTGGAGTTGGTGTCGAACCTGAGGATTCCTCTCCAGTGCTGACATGGATCTTGGGGTACTTCTGGAGTCTCCCCAGGAGAGTCAGTCCTCGTCTCGAGGGGGGGATGCACGTGCGCTTTCCTCCCGATCTGTAGCAGCAGTGTCGCGCTTCCCTTCGCGTGGATCAAGGGATCTGTGGCTTTCCCTCGAGGCTTTTCCACGAGTCTTTCCCACGAGGCTTTCCCACAGGGCTGTCCCACGTTCCACCGTGGTGTGAGTCGATCCTCGGCTTGAAAGTGGAGGCACTGAAGGGAAAACTGGTTTCCCTGGAATGGACTGAGACATCTGGGGGACTCTGGGAATGGTGGCACGACCCTGGAGTTCCTCTCGCCTTTCCTGTGGAGAGGGCCTCCTCTTGAGATGGGACGGGAACGCCGGGAATGCTTCCCCACCACGCAGGGAAAGGATTCCAGCTCTCGAACTAGGAGGCGGAAACAGGGCTCCTCTGGATGTTGGCGGAACTCTCATGCTTCCTCTCGAGTGGAGACGGGTATGTCAGGGAACTTCTTGAGTTGCAGCAAGGGTGTGAAGGACCCTTTGGAAGTTCCAGATGATAGATGTGATTAGCCTCGAGACGACGCAGTGGAAATGGGCCTCATCTCGCCTGGAGGGGAGAACCTCCTGGATTTTCTCGAGTTGCGGCAGGTGCTCTCGACTTA
The DNA here is from genome assembly GCF_001704415.2 of Capra hircus. NCBI lineage: Eukaryota > Metazoa > Chordata > Mammalia > Artiodactyla > Bovidae > Capra > Capra hircus. The sequence goes on from NW_017191549.1 coordinate 8,643, forward strand.
TGACGGGGATCTCAGGGACCCGCTCTGTTGGCCTCAGGAAAGGACAATCCCCAAGCGAGTTGCTCGGGGGCCTCACGGCATTCCTCTCCCGTCGATGCCCGGGCCTAAGATATTGTGTGGAGTCGGTGTCGAACCTGAGGATTCCTCTCCAGTGCTGACATGGATCTTGGGGTACTTCTGGAGTCTCCCCAGGAGAGTCAGTCCTCGTCTCGAGGGGGGGATGCACGTGCGCTTTCCTCCCGAGCTGTAGCAGCAGTGTCGCGCTTCCCTTCGCGTGGATCAAGGGATCTGTGGCTTTCCCTTGAGGTTTTCCCATGAGGCTTTCCCACGAGGCTTTCCCACAGGGCTGTCCCACATGCCACCGTGGTGTGAGTCGATCCTCGCCTTGAAAGTCGAGGCAGTGCAGGGTATACAGGTTTCCCTGGAATGGACTGAGATATGTGGGGGACTCTGGGAATGGTGGCACGACCCTGGAGTTCCTCTCGCCTTTCCTGTGGAGAGCGCCTCCTCTTGAGATGGTACGGGAACGCCGGGAATCTTTCCCCACCAGGCAGGGAAAGGATTCCTACTCTCGAACTAGGAGGCGGAAACAGGGCTCCTCTGGATGTTGGCGGAACTCTCGTGCTTCCTCTCGAGTGGAGACGGGTATGTCGGGGATCTTCTTGAGTTGCAGCAAGGGTGTGAAGGACCCTTTGGAAGTTCCAGATGATAGATGTGATTAGCCTCGAGACGCCGTAGTGGAAATTGGCCTCATCTCGCCTGGAGGTGAGAACCTCCTGAATTTTCTCGAGTTGCGGCAGGTGCTCTCGACTTACGACGGGGACCTCAGGGACACGCTCTGGTGGCCTCAGGAAAGGCCAGTCCCCAAGCGAGTTGCTCGGGGCCTCTCGGGATTCCTCTCCCTTCGATTCCGGGGCCAAAGATCTTGTGTGGAGTTGGTGTCGGAACCTGAGGATTCCTCTCCAATGCTGACATGGATCTTGGGGTACTTCTGGAGTCTCCCCAGGGGAGTCAGTCCTCGTCTCGAAGGGGGGATGCACGTGCGATTTCCTCCCGAGCTGTAGCAGCAGTGTCGCGCTTCCCTTCGCGTGGATCAAGGGATGTGTGGCTTTCCCTCGAGGCTTTCCCACGAGGCGTTCCCACAGGACTATCCCACGCGCCACCGTCGTGTGAGTCGATCCTCGGCTTGAAAGTCGAGGCAGTGCAGGGAAAACAGGTTTCCCTGGAATGGACTGAGACATCTGGGGGACTCTGGGAATGGTGGCACGACCCTGGAGTTCCTCTTTCCTTTCCTGTGGAGAGCGCCTCCTCTTGAGATGCGAAGGGAACGCCGGGAATTCTTTCCCGACCACGCAGGGACAGGATCATTTCTCTCGAGCAAGAGTAGGAAACGGGGCTCCTCTGGATGTGGGCAGAACTCTCGTGCTTCCTCTCGAGTGGAGACGGGTATGTCAGGGAACTTCTTGAGTTGCAGGAAGGGTGTGAAGGACCCTTTGGAAGTTCCAGAAGTTAGGTGTGATTAGACTCAAGACGCCTGAGCGGAAATGGGCCTCATCTCGCCTGGAGGGGAGAACCTCCTGGATATTCTCGAGTTGCGTCAGGTGCTCTCGACTTATGACGGGGACCTCAGGGACCCGCTCTGGTGGCCTCAGGAAAGGCCAGTCCCCATGAGAGTTGTTCGGGGGCCTCTCGGGATTCCTCTCCCTTCGATGCCGGGGCCAAAGATCTTGTGTGGAGTTGGTGTCGGAACCTGAGGATTCCTCTCCAATGCTGACATGGATCTTGGGGTACTTCTGGAGTCTCCCCAGGGGAGTCAGTCCTCGTCTCGAAGGGGGGATGCACGTGCGATTTCCTCCCGAGCTGTAGCAGCAGTGTCGCGCTTCCCTTCGCGTGGATCAAGGGATGTGTGGCTTTCCCTCGAGGCTTTCCCACGAGGCGTTCCCACGAGGCTTTCCCACAGGACTATCCCACGCGCCACCGTCGTGTGAGTCGATCCTCGGCTTGAAAGTCGAGGCAGTGCAGGGAAAACAGGTTTCCCTGGAATGGACTGAGACATCTGGGGGACTCTGGGAATGGTGGCACGCG
>NW_017191550.1:0-10727 GCF_001704415.2 Capra hircus
GGAGACGGGTATGTCGGGGAACTTCTTGAGTTGCAGCAAGGGTGTGAAGGACCCTTTGGAAGTTCCAGAGGTTTCGGTGAATATCCTGGAGACGCCTCAGCAGAAATGGGCCTCATCTCGCCTGGAGGGGAGAACCTCCTGGATTTTCTCGAGTTGCGGCAGGTGCTCTCGACGTACGACGGGGACCTCAGGGACCCGCTCTGGTGGCCTCAGGAAAGGCCAGTCCCCATGCTAGTTGCTCTTGGGCCTCTTGGGATCCTCTCCCGTCAATATCGGTGCCTAAGGCCTTGTGTGGAGTCGGTGCCAGAACCCTGATGTTTCCTCTCCAGTGCTGACATGGATCTTGGGGTACTTCTGGAGTCTCCCCAGGGCAGTCAATCCTCGTCTCGAGTGGGGGCATGCACGTGCGCTTTCCTTCCGAGCTGTAGTAGCAGTGTCACGCTTCCCTTCACGTGCAACAAGGGATCTGTGGCATTCCCTCGAGGATTTCCCACGAGGCTTTCCCACGAGGCTTTCCCACAGGCTGTCCCACGTGCCACCGTGCTGTGAGTCGATCCTAGGCTTGAAAGTCGAGGCAGTGCTGGGAAAACAGGTTTCCCTGGAATGGACTGAGACATCTGGGGGACTCTGGGAATGGGGCCTGATCCTGGAGTTCTTCTCGCCTTTCCTGTGGAGAGCGCCTCCTCTTGAGATGCGACCGGAACGCTAGGAATTCTTTCCCGACCACTCAGGGAAAGGATCCCTCCTCTCGAGCGAGCAGGCGGAAATGGGGCCACTCTGGATATGGGCGGGACTCTCGGATTCCTCTTGAGTGGAGACGGGTATGTCGGGGAACTTCTTGAGTTGCAGCAAGGGTGTGAAGGACACTTTGGAAGTTCCAGAGTTAAAGTGTGATTACCCCTAGTTGCCTCAGCGTAAATGGGCCTCATCTCGCCTGGAGGGGAGAACCTCCTGGATTTTCTCGATTTGCGGCAGGTGCTCTCGACTTACGATGGGGACCTCAGGGATCCGCTCTGGTGCCCTCAGGAAAGGCCAGTCCCCATGCGAGTTTCTCGGGGGCCTCTCGGGATTCCTCTCCCGTCGATGCTGGGGCATAAGACCTTGTGTGGACTCAGTGCTGGAACCTGAGGATTTCTCTCCAGTGCAGACATGGATCTTAGGGTACTTCTGGAGTCTCCCCAGGGCAGTCAGTCCTCGTCTCGAGTGGGGGCATGCACGTGCGCTTTCCTCCCGAGCTCTAGCAGCAGTGTCGCGCTTCCCTTCGCGTGGATCAAGGGATCAGGGGCTTTCCCTCGAGTCTTTCCCACGAGGCTTTCCCACGAGGCTTTCCCACAGGGCTGTCCCATGTGCCACAGTGGTGTGAGTCGAACCTCGGCTTGAAAGTCGAGGCAGTGCAGGGAAAACAGGTTTCCCTGGAATGGACTGAGATATCTGGTTGTCTCTGGGAATGATGGCACGACCCTGGAGTTCCTCTCGCCTTTACTGTGGAGAGCGCCTCCTCTTGAGATGCGACGGGAACGCCGGGAATTCTTTCCCGACCACGCAGGGAAAGGATCCCTCCTCTCGAGCTAGGAGGCGGAAAACGGCACTCCTCTGGATGTGGCCGGGACTCTCGTGCTTCCTCTCGAGTGGAGACGGGTGTGTCGGGGATCTTCTTGAGTGGCAGCAAGGGTGTGAAGGACCCTTTGGAAGTTCCAGAGGTTAGGTGTGATAAGCCTCGAGACGCCTCAGGGGAAATGGGCCTCATCTCGTCTGGAGGGGAGAACCTCCTTGATGTTCTCCGAGTTGCGGCAGGTGCTCTCGATTTACGACGGGGACCTCAGGGACCCGCTCTGGTGGCCTCAGGAAAGGCCAATCCCCATGCGAGTTGCTCGGGGGCCTCTCAGGATTCCTCTCCCGTCGATGCCGAGGCCTAAGACCTTCTGTGGAGTCGGTTCCGGAACCTGAGGATTCGTCTCCAGTGCTGACATGAATATTGGGGTACTTCTGGAGTCTCCCGCGGGGAGTCCGTCCTCATCTCGAGTGGGGGAATGCACGTGCGCTTTCCTCCCGAGCTGTAGCAGCAGTGTCACGCTTCATTTCGCGTGGATCAAGGGATCTGTGGCTTTCCCTCGAGGCTTTCCCACGAGGCTTTCCCACGAATCTTTCCCACAGGGCTCTCCCACGTGCCACCGTGGTGTGAGTCGATCCTCGGATTGAAAGTCGAGGCAGTGCAGGGAAAACAGGTTTCCCTGGAATGGACTGAGATATCTGGGGGACTCTGGGAATGGTGACACGACCCTGGAGTTCGTCTCGCCTTTCCTGTTGAAACGCCTCCTCTTGAGATGCGACGGAAACGCCGGGAATTCTTTTCCGAGCATGCAGTGAAAGGATCCCTCCTCTGGAGCTTGGAGACGGAAACGTGGCTCCTCTGGATGTGGCCGGGAGTCTCGTGCTTCCTCTCAAGTGGAGACGGGTATGTCGGGGAACTTCTTGAGTTGCAGCAAGGGTGTGAAAGACCCTTTGGAAGTTCCAGATGTTAGATGTGATTAGCCTCGAGACGCCACAGCGGAAATGGGCCTCATCTCCCCTGAAGGGGAGAACCTCCTGGATTTTCTCGAGTTGCGGCAGGTGCTCTCGACTTACGACAGGGACCTCAGGGACCCGCTCTGGTGGCCTCAGGAAAGGCCAGTCCCCATGCGAGTTGCTCGGGGGCCTCTCGGGACTCCTCTCCCGTCGATGCTGGGGCCTACGATCTTGTGTGGAGTCGGTGCCGGAAACTGAGGATTCCTCTCCAGTGGTGACATGGATCTTGGGGTACTTCTGGAGTCTCCTCCAGGGGAGTCAGTCCTCGTCTCGAGTGGGGGCATGCACGTGCGCTTTCCTCCCGAGCTGTAGCAGCAGTGTCGCACTTCACTTCACGTGGATCTAGGGAACAGGGGCTTTCCCTCGAGGCTTTCCCATGAGGCTTTCCCACAGGGCTGTCCCACATGCCACCGTGGTGTGAGTCGATCCTTGGCTTGAAATTCCAGGCAGTGCAGGGAAAACAGGTTTCCCTGGAATGGACGGAGATATCTGGGGGACTCTGGGAATGGTGGCACGACCCTGGAGTTCCTCTCGCCTTTCCTGTGGAGAGCGCCTCCTCTTGAAATGCGTCGGGAATGCCGGGTATTCTTTACCGAGCACGCAGTGAAAGGATCCCTCCTCTCGAGCTAGGAGGCAGAAACGGGGCTCCTCTGGATGTGGGCGGGTCTCTCGTGCTTCCTCTCGAGTGGACACGGGTATGTCGGGGAACTTCTTGAGTTGCAGCAATGGTGTGAAGGACCCTTTGGAAGTCCCAGAGGTTAGGTGTGAATAGCCTCGAGACGCCTCAGCGGAAATGGGCCTCATCTCGCCTGGAGGGGAGAACCTTCTCGATTTTTTCGAGTTGGGGCAGGAGCTCTCGACTTAAGACGGGGACCTCAGGCACCCGCTCTGCTGGCCTCAGGAAAGGCCAGTCCCCATGCGAGTTGCATGGGGGCCTCTCGTGATTCCTCTCCCGTCGATGCTGGGGCCTAAGACCTTGTGTGGAGTCAGTGCCGGAACCTGAGGATTCCTCTCCAGTGCTGACATTGATCTTGGGGTACTTCTGGAGTCTCCCCAGGGGAGTCAGTCCTCGTCTCGAGTGGGGCATGCACGTGCGCTTTCCTCCCGAGCTGCAGCAGCAGTGTCACGCTTCTCTTCGCATGGGTCAAGGGATCTTTGCCTTTCCCTCGAGGCTTTCCCAAAGGGCTGTCCCTCGTGCCACCGTGGTGTGTGTCTATTTCAATCCTCGGCTTGAAATTCGAGGCATTGCAGGGAAAACAGGTTTCCCTGGAAAGGACTGAGACATCTGTGGGACTCTGGGAATGGTGGCACGCCCCTGGAGTTCCTCTCGCCTTTCCTGTGGAGAGCGGCCTCCTCTTGAGATGCGACGGGAACGCCGGGAATTCTTTGCTGAACACGCAGGGAAAGGATCCCTCCTCTCGAGCTAGGAGGCGGAAACGGGGCTCCTCTGGATGTGGGCGGGACTCTAGTGCTTCCTCTCGAGTGGAGATGGGCATCTTGGGGAACTTGTTGAGTTGCAGAAAGGTTGCGAAAAACCCTTTGGAAGTTCCAGAGGTTTGGTGTGATTAGTCTAGAGAACCTCAGCGGAAATGGGCCTCATCTCGCCTGCAGGGGAGAACCTCCTGGATTTCCTTGAGTTGCGGCAGGTGCTCTCGACTTACGACGGGGACCTCAGTGACCCGCTCTGGTGGCCTCAGGAAAGGCCATTCCCCATGCGAGTTGCCCGGGGCCTCTCGGGATTCCTCTCCCTTCGATGCGGGGCCTAAGACCTTGTGAGGAGTCAGTGCCGGAACCTGAGGATTCCTCTCCAGTGCTGACATGGATCTTGGGGACTTCTGGAGTCTCCCCAGGGGAGTCAGTCCTCGTCTCGAGTGGGGGCATGCACGTGCGCTTTCCTCCCGAGCTGTAGGAGCAGTGTTCGAGCTTCAATTCGCGTGGATCAAGGGATCTGTGGCTTTCCCTCGAGGCTTTCCCAAGAGGCTTTCCCACGAGGCTTTCCCAAAGGGCTGTCCCACGTGCCACCAAGGTGTGAGTCGATCCTCGTCTTGAAAGTGGAGGCAGTGCAGGAAAAACAGGTTTCCCTGGAATGGACGGAGACATCTGGGGGACTCTGGGAATGGTGGCACGACCCTGGAGTTCCTCTCGCCTTTACTGTGGAGAGCGCCTCCTCTTGAGATGCGACGGGAACGCCGGGAATTCTTTCCCGACCACGCAGGGAAAGGATCCCTCCTCTCGAGCTAGGAGGCGTAAACGGGGCTCCTCTGGATGTGGGCGGGACTCTCGTGCTTCCTCTCGAGTGGAGACGGGTATGTCGAGGAACTTCTTGAGTTGCAGCAACGGTGTGATGGACCCTTTGGAAGTTCCAGAGGTTAGGTGTGAATAGCCTCGAGACGCCTCAGCGGAAATGGGCCTCATCTCGCCTGGAGGGGAGAACCTCCTGGATTTTCTCGAATTGTGGCAGGTGCTCTACACTTAGGACGGGGACTTCAGGGACCCGCTCTGGTGGCCACAGAAAAGGCCAGTCCCCATGCGAGTTGCTCGGGGGCCTCTCGGGATTCCTCTCCCGTCGATGCCGGGGCCTAATATCTTGTGTGGAGTGGGTGCCGGAACCTGAGAATTCCTCTCCAGTGCTGACATGGATTTGGGGTACTTCTGGAGTCTCCCCAGTGGAGTCAGCCCTTGTCTCGAGTGTGGGATGCACGTGCGCTTTCCTCCCGAGCTGTAGCAGCAGTGTCGCGCTTCCATTCGCGTGGATCAAGGGAATCTGTGGCTTTCCCTCGAGGCTTTCCGCGAGGCTTTCCCACGAGGCTTTCCCATGAGGCTTTCCCAGGAGCCTTTCCCACAGGGCTGTCCCACGTGCCATCGCGGTGTGAGTCGATCCTTGGCTTGAAAGTCGAGGTAGTGCAGGGAAAACAGGTTTCCCTGGAATGGACTGAGACATCTGGGGGACTCTGGGAATGGGGCCTGATACTGGAGTTCCTCTCGCCTTTCCTGTGGAGAGTGCCTACTCTTGAGATGAGACGGGAACGCTAGGAATTCTTTCCCGACCACGCAGGGAAAGGATCCCTCCTCTCGAGCTAGCAGGCGGAAACGGGGCCACTCTGGATATGGGCGGGAACCTCGGGTTCCTCTTGAGTGGAGACGGGTATGTCGGGGAACTTCTTGAGTTGCAGCAAGGGTGTGAAGGACCCTTTGGAAGTTGCAGAGTTTAAGTGTGATTACCCCCTTGTTGCCTCAGCGGAAATGGGCCTCATCTCGCCTGGAGGGGAGAACCTCCTGGATTTTCTCGAGTTGCAGCAGGTGCTCTAGACTTACGATGGGGACCTCAGGGACCTGTTCTGTTGGCCTCAGAAAAGGCCAGTTCCCATGCGAGTTGCTTGGGGGCCTCTCGGGATTCCTCTCCCGTCGATGCTGGGGCCTAAGACCTTGAGTGGAGTCGGTGCCGGAACCTGAGGATTCCTCTCCAGTGCTGACATGGATCTTGGGGTACTTCTGGTGTCTCCCCAGGGGAGTCAGTCCTCGTCTCGGGTGGGGGCATGCACGTGCGCGTTCCTCCCGAGCTTTAGCAGCAGTGTCACGCTTCCCTTCCCGGGGATCAAGGGATCTGTAGCATTCCCTCGAGGCTTTCCTAGGAGGTTTCCCACGAGGCTTTCCCACAGGGCTGTCCCACGTGCCACCGTGGTGTGAGTCGATCCTCGGCTTAAAGTCGAGGCAGTGCAGGGAAAACAGGTTTCCCTGGAATGGACTGAGACATCCAGGGGACTCTGGGAATGGTGGCACGACCCTGGAGTTCCTCTCGCCTTTCCTGTGGAGAGCGCCTCCTCTTGAGATGTGACAGGAACATCGGGAATTCTATCCCGACCACGCAGGGGAAGGATACCTCCTCTCGAGCTAGGAGGCGGAATCGGGGCTCCTCTGGATGTGGGCGGGACTGTCGTACTTCCTGTCGAGCGGAGACGGGTATGTCTGGGGAACTTCTTGAGTTGCAGCAAGGGTGTGAAGGACCCTTTGGAAGTTCCAGAGGTTCGGTGAATATCCTGGAGACGCCTCAGCAGAAATGGGCCTCATCTCGCCTGGAGGGGAGAACCTCCTGGATTTTCTCGAGTTGCGGCAGGTGCTCTCGACGTACGACGGGGACCTCAGGGACCCGCTCTGGTGGCCTCAGGAAAGGCCAGTCCCCATGCCTAGTTGCTCTTGGGGCCTCTTGGGATGCCTCTCCCGTCAATATCGGTGCCTAAGGCCTTGTGTGGAGTCGGTGCCAGAACCTGATGTTTCCTCTCCAGTGCTGACATGGATCTTGGGGTACTTCTGGAGTCTCCCCAGGGCAGTCAATCCTCGTCTCGAGTGGGGGCATGCACGTGCGCTTTCCTTCCGAGCTGTAGTAGCAGTGTCACGCTTCCCTTCACGTGCAACAAGGGATCTGTGGCATTCCCTCGAGGATTTCCCACGAGGCTTTCCCACGAGGCTTTCCCACAGGGCTGTCCCACGTGCCACCGTGCTGTGAGTCGATCCTAGGCTTGAAAGTCGAGGCAGTGCTGGGAAAACAGGTTTCCCTGGAATGGACTGAGACATCTGGGGGACTCTGGGAATGGGGCCTGATCCTGGAGTTCTTCTCGCCTTTCCTGTGGAGAGCGCCTCCTCTTGAGATGCGACCGGAACGCTAGGAATTCTTTCCCGACCACTCAGGGAAAGGATCCCTCCTCTCGAGCGAGCAGGCGGAAATGGGGCCACTCTGGATATGGGCGGGACTCTCGGATTCCTCTTGAGTGGAGATGGGGTATGTCGGGGAACTTCTTGAGTTGCAGCAAGGGTGTGAAGGACACTTTGGAAGTTCCAGAGTTAAAGTGTGATTACCCCTAGTTGCCTCAGCGTAAATGGGCCTCATCTCGCCTGGAGGGGAGAACCTCCTGGATTTTCTCGAGTTGCGGCAGGTGCTCTCGACTTACGACGGGGACCTCAGGGATCCGCTCTGGTGCCCTCAGGAAAGGCCAGTCCCCATGAGAGTAGCTCGGGGTCTCTCGGGATTCCTCTCCCGTCGATGCAGGGGCCTAAGACCTTGTGTGGACTCAGTGCCGGAACCTGAGGATCCCTCTGCAGTGCAGACATGGATCTTAGGGTACTTCTGGAGTCTCCCCAGGGCAGTCAGTCCTGGACTCGAGTGGGGGCATGCACGTGCGCTTTCCTCCCGAGCTCTAGCAGCAGTGTCGCGCTTCCCTTCCGTGGATCAAAGCGGATCTGTGTCTTTCCCTCGAGGCTTTCCCACGAGGCTTTCCCACCGGGCTGTCCACGTGCCACGGTGGTGTGAGTCGATCCTTGGCTTGAAAGTCGAGGCAGTGCAGGGAAAACAGTTTTCCCTGGAATGGACTGAGACATCCAGGGGACTCTGGAATGGTGGCACGACCCTGGAGTTCCTCTCGCCTTTCCTGTGGAGAGCACCTCCTCCTGAGATGCAACGGGAACGCCGGGAATTCTTTCCCGACCACGATGGGAAAGGATCCCTCCCCTCGAGCTAGGAGGCGGAAACGGGGCTCCTCTGGATGTGGGCGGGACTCTCGTGCTTCCTCTCGAGTGGAGACGGGTATGTCCGGGGAACTTCTTGAGTTGCAGCAAGGGTGTGAAGGACCCTTTGTAAGTTCCAGATGTTAGATGTGATTAGCCTCGAGACGCCTCAACGGAAATGGGCTATCTCGCCTGGAGGGGGATCCTCCTGGATTTTTTTCGAGTTGCGGCAGGTGCTCTCGACTTACGACGGGGACCTCAGGGACACGATCTGGTGGCCTCAGGAAAGGCCAGTCCCCATGTGAGTTGCTCGGGGGCCTCTCGGGATTCCTCTCCCTTCGATGCCGGGGCCTAAGACCTTGTGTGGAGTCGGTGCTGGAACCTGAGGATTCCTCTCCAGTGCTGATATGGATCTTGGGGTACTTCTGGAGTCTGTCCAGTGGAGTCAGTCCTCGTCTCGAGTGGGGGCATGCACGTGTGCTTTCCTCCCAAGCTGTAGCAGCAGTGTCACTCTTCCCTACGCGTGGATCAAGGGATCTGTGGCTTTCCCTCGAGGCTTTCCCATGAGGCTTTCCCAGGAGCCTTTCCCACAGGGCTGTCCCACGTGCCATCGCGGTGTGAGTCGATCCTTGGCTTGAAAGTCGAGGTAGTGCAGGGAAAACAGGTTTCCCTGGAATGGACTGAGACATCTGGGGGACTCTGGGAATGGGGCCTGATACTGGAGTTCCTCTCGCCTTTCCTGTGGAGAGTGCCTACTCTTGAGATGAGACGGGAACGCTAGGAATTCTTTCCCGACCACGCAGGGAAAGGATCCCTCCTCTCGAGCTAGCAGGCGGGAAACGGGGCCACTCTGGATATGGGCGGGAACTCGGGTTCCTCTTGAGTGGAGACGGTATGTCGGGGAACTTCTTGAGTTGCAGCAAGGGTGTGAAGGACCCTTTGGAAGTTGCAGAGTTTAAGTGTGATTACCCCCCTTGTTGCCTCAGCGGAAATGGGCCTCATCTCGCCTGGAGGGGAGAACCTCCTGGATTTTCTCGAGTTGCAGCAGGTGCTCTAGACTTACGATGGGGACCTCAGGGACCTGTTCTGTTGGCCTCAGAAAAGGCCAGTTCCCATGCGAGTTGCTTGGGGGCTCTCGGATTCCTCTCCCGTCGATGCTGGGGCCTAAGACCTTGAGTGGAGTCGGTGCCGGAACCTGAGGATTCTCTCCAGTGCTGACATGGATCTTGGGTACTTCTGGTGTCTCCCCAGGGGAGTCAGTCCTCGTCTCGGGTGGGGGCAGCACACGTGCGCGTTCCTCCCGAGCTTTAGCAGCAGTGTCACGCTTCCCTTCCTGGGATCAAGGGATCTGTAGCATTCCTCGAGGCTTTCCTAGGAGGTTTCCCACGAGGCTTTCCCACAGGGCTGTCCCACGTGCCACCGTGGTGTGAGTCGATCCTCGGCTTAAAGTCGAGGCAGTGCAGGGAAAACAGGTTTCCCTGGAATGGACTGAGACATCCAGGGGACTCTGGGAATGTGGCACGACCCTGGAGTTCCTCTCGCCTTTCCTGTGGAGAGCGCCTCCTCTTGAGATGTGACAGGAACATCGGGAATTCTATCCCGACCGACGCAGGGAAGGATACCTCCTCTCGAGCTAGGAGGCGGAATCGGGGCTCCTCTGGATGTGGGCGGGACTGTCGTACTTCCTGTCGAGCGGAGACGGGTATGTCGGGGAACTTCTTGAGTTGCAGCAAGGGTGTGAAGGACCCTTTGGAAGTTCCAGAGGTTTCGGTGAATATCCTGGAGACGCCTCAGCAGAAATGGGCCTCATCTCGCCTGGAGGGGAGAACCTCCTGGATTTTCTCGAGTTGCGGCAGGTGCTCTCGACGTACGACGGGGACCTCAGGGACCCGCTCTGGTGGCCTCAGGAAAGGCCAGTCCCCATGCTAGTTGCTCTTGGGCCTCTTGGGATGCCTCTCCCGTCAATATCGGTGCCTAAGGCCTTGTGTGGAGTCGGTGCCAGAACCTGATGTTTCCTCTCCAGTGCTGACATGGATCTTGGGGTACTTCTGGAGTCTCCCCAGGGCAGTCAATCCTCGTCTCGAGTGGGGCATGCACGTGCGCTTCCTTCCGAGCTGTAGTAGCAGTGTCACGCTTCCCTTCACGTGCAACAAGGATCTGTGGCATCCTCGAGGATTTCCACGAGGCTTTCCCACGAGGCTTTCCCACAGGCTGTCCCACGTGCCACCGTGCTGTGAGTCGATCCTAGGCTTGAAAAGTCGAGCAGTGCTGGGAAAACAGGTTTCCCTGGAATGGACTGAGACATCTGGGGGACTCTGGAATGGGGCCTGATCCTGGAGTTCTTCTCGCCTTTCCTGTGGAGAGCGCCTCCTCTTGAGATGCGACCGGGAACGCTAGGAATTCTTTCCCGACCACTCAGGGAAAGGATCCCTCCTCTCGAGCGAGCAGGCGGAAATGGGGCCACTCTGGATATGGGCGGGACTCTCGGATTCCTCTCTTGAGTGGAGGGTATGTCGGGGAACTTCTTGAGTTGCAGCAAGGGTGTGAGGACACTCTTGAGTTGCAGCAAGGGGTGTGAAGGACACTTTGGAAGTTCCAGAGTTAAAGTGTGATTACCCCTAGTTGCCTCAGCGTAAATGGGCCTCATCTCGCCTGGAGGGAGA
>NW_017191551.1:0-10727 GCF_001704415.2 Capra hircus
TGTGAGGCTCGGAAACGCCACTGGCGCCTTCCTGGCTCAGCCTACCCCTGCCTTGCCTTTGCACTTAGGTCCCAAGCGTCCTTGAGGAGGGCTTAGGGGCTGGTGGGTTGCACACTGCCAAGGGCTCCAGCAGTGAAAGCTCTGTCAGAGGGAAGGAAGGGCAACTGCAGGGCTCCTCAGCGGTTCCTTGGCCGCCCAGACAGCGCCGCACGGAGAGCACCAGGCTCCAAGGGCCCCTGGCTGGGTTTTCATCCCCACACACCCAGAGGCTGATTCCTTGGGTGCCTAGAAAGTGTGAGAGACGTAGGTTCCCTAGCACTCTCCTCCCCAGCAGAGACATGTGCAGGTGGTTGGGCCTGATCCTGCGTGTCTGGGTTCCCGCCCACAGCCCAACTCAGGGGAAGCAGCCCCTGAGGCAAGACCTGCTGGAGGAGCCCTGCGCCCCGCCTGATAGGCGGAGCACAGCCAGCAGTGTAGCGAGCCTCCTCGGGGGGAGAAGAGGAGGCAGCCAGCCCGTCAAGTGAAAGCCCTGCTTGCACGGAGCTAAGTGCGCCTCCAGTACGGCAGAGCTCTAGCTCTGCTCAGAGCCCCGATCTGGCAGAGTTCTGGCGCGAGCTGCTCGCCGGGGCTCGCCTTGCCCAGACTTGCCTTGCTTTTAGGCTCCCTCCCCAGGAAGGAGCTGTCTGAGCGAGCCTGGGAACGCCACTGGCGCCTTCTTGCCTCAGCTCCAATCCTGCCTTGCCTTTGCACTTAGGTCCCAGTCGTCCTTAAGGAGGCTTAGGGCTGGTGGGTTGCACACTGCCAAGGCTCCAGCCAGTGAGAACTCTGTCAGAGGGAAAGGGAAGGCAACTAGCAGGGCTCCTCCAGCGGTTGCTTGGCCGCCCAGATTCAGCGCCACCGGAGAGCACCAGGCTCCAGGGCCCCTGGCTGGGGTTTTCATGCCCGCACACCCGGAGGCTGATTCCTTGGGTGCCCAGAAAGTGTATGACAGACGTAGGTTCCCTAGCACTCTCCTCCCCAGCAGAGACATGTGCAGGTGTTTGGGGCCTGATCCTGCGTGTCTGGGTTCCGCCCACAGCCTCAACTCAGGGGAAGCAGCCCTGAGGCAAGACCTGCTGGAGGAGCCTGCGCGCCGCCTGATAGGCGAGTAGCACAGCAGCAGGTGATAGCGAGCCTCCTCGGGAGAAGAGGAGGCAGCCGAGCCCAGTCAAGTAGAAAGCCCTGCTTGCACGGAGCTAAGTGCGCCTCCAGTACGGCAGAGCTCTAGCTCTGCTCAGAGCCCCGATCTGGCAGAGTTTCCTGGCGCGAGGCTGCTCTGCCGGGGGGCTCGCCTTGCCCAGACTTGCCTTGCTTTAGCTCCCTCCCAGGAAGAGCTGTCTGGAGCGAGCCTGGAGACGCCACTGGCTTCCTTGCCTCAGCTCCAATCCTGCCTTGCCTTTGCACATAGGTGCCAGGCGTCGTTGGGAGGCTTAGGGGTGGTGGGTTGCACACTGCCAAGGGCTTCAGCAGTGAGAATCTGTCAGAGGAAGGAAGGGCAACTGCAGGCTCTCCAGCGGATTCTAGGCCGCCTAGAATCAGCGCCGCACGAGAGCACCAGGCTCCCAGGGCCCCTGGCTGGGGTTTTCAGCCCCGCACACACGGAGGCTGATTCCTTGGGTGCCAGAAAGTGTATGACAGACGTAGGTTCCCTAGCACTCTCCTCCCCAGCAGAGACATGTGCAGGTGTTTGGGGCCTGATCCTGGTGTCTGGGTTCCTGCCCACAGCCGAACTCAGGGAAGCAGCCCCTGAGGCAAGACCTGCTGGAGGAGCCCTGCGCGCCCGCCTGATAGGCGAGAGCACAGCCAGCAGTGTAGCGAGCCTCCTCGGGGAAGAGGAGGCGCGAGCCCAGTCAAGAGAAAGCCCTGCTTGCACGAGCTAAGTGCGCCTCCAGTACGGCAGAGCTCTAGCTCTGCTCAGAGCCCGATCTGGCAGAGTTCCTGGCGCGAGGCTGCTCTGCCGGGGCTAGCCTTGCCAGACTTGCCTTGCTTTTAGGCTGCCTCTCCAGGAAGGAGCAGGCAGCAGGAGCCTGGAGCCACTGGCGCCTTTCTTGCCTCAGCTCTGATCCTGCCTTGCCTTGCACTAGTACCAGCTCCTTAAGGAGAGCTTAGGGCTGGTGGGTTGCACACTGCCAAGGGCTCCAGCATGAGAATTCTGTCAGAGGAAGGAAGGGCAACTGCAGGGCTCCTCAGCGTTCCTTGCCCCAGATTCAGCGCCACACGGAGAGCACCAGGTTCCAAGGCCCCTGGCTGGGTTTTGCATCCCCACACTCCAGAGGCTGACTCCGTGGTGGCCTAGAAAGTGTGTGAGAGACGTAGGTTCCTAGCACTCTCTCCCAGCAGAGACATGTGCAGGTGGTTGGGCTTATCCTGCGTGTCTGGTTCCGCCACAGCCTCACTCAGGGGAAGCAGCCCCTGAGGCAAGACTGCTGGAGGAGCCCTGCGCGCCCGCCTGATAGGCGAGAGCACAGCCAGCAGTGTAGCGAGCCTCCTCGGGAGAAGAGGAGGCAGCCGAGCCAGTCAAGAGAAAGCCCTGCTTGCACGGGAGCTAAGTGGGCCTCCAGTACGGCAGAGCTCTAGCTCTGCTCAGAGCCCCGATCTGGCAGAGTTCCGCGCGAGGCTGCTCGGCCGGGGCTCGCCTTGCCCAGACTTGCCTTGCTTTTAGGCTGCCTCTCCAGGAAGGAGCAGGCAGCAGGAGCTGGGAGTCGCCACTGGCGCTTTCTTGCCTCAGCTCCAATCCTGCCTTGCCTTTGCACTTAGGTCCCAGTCCTCCTTAAGGAGAGCTTAGGGGCTGGTGGGTTGCACACTGCCAAGGGCTCCAGCCGTGAGAATTCTGTCAGAGGGAAGGGAAGGGCAACTGCAGGGCTCCTCCAGCGGTTGCTTGGCCGCCACAGATTCAGCGCCACACGGAGACCACCAGGCTCCCAGGTCCCCTGGCTGGGGTTTTCAGCCCCGCACACACGGAGGCTGATTCCTTGGGTGCCAGAAAGTGTATGACAGACGTAGGTTCCCTAGCACTCTCCTCCCCAGCAGAGACATGTGCAGGTGTTGGGGCCTGATCCTGCGTGTCTGGGTTCCTGCCCACAGCCCCAACTCAGGGGAAGCAGCCCCTGAGGCAAGACCTGCTGGAGGAGCCCTGCGCCCCCCGCCTGATAGGCGAGTGCACAGCCAGCAGGGAAGCGAGCCTCCTCGGGGGAAGAGGAGGCAGCAAGTCCCCGTCAAGCTGAAATCCCTGCTTACCACGAAGCTAAGTGCGACTCCAGTACGGCAGATCTCTAGCTCTGTTCAGAGGCCCGATCTGGCAGAGTTCCTGGCACCAAGATGCTCTGCCATAGGCGAGCCTTGCGCAGACTTGCCTTGCTTTAAGGCTCCCTCCCCAGGAAGGAGCAGGCTGTGTGAGGCTCGGAAACGCCACTGGCGCCTTCCTGGCTTCAGCTCTACCCCTGCCTTGCCTTTGCACTTAGGTCCCAAGCGTCCTTGAGGAGGGCTTAGGGGCTGGTGGGTTGCACACTGCCAAGGGCTCCAGCAGTGGAAAGCTCTGTCAGAGGGAAGCGAAGGGCAACAGCAGGGCTCCTTCAGCGGTTCCTTGGCCGCCCAGACAAAGCTCCGCACGGAGAGCACCAGGTTCCAAGGGCCCCTGGCTGGGTTTTGCATCCCCACACTCCCAGAGGCTGACTCCGTGGGTGCTAGAAAGTGTGTGAGAGACGTAGGTTCCCTAGCACTCTCCTCCCCAGCAGAGACATGTGCAGGTGGTTGGGGCCTTATCCTGCGTGTCTGGGTTCCCGCCCACAGCCCTCAACTCAGGGGAAGCAGCCCCTGAGGCAAGACCTGCTGGAGGAGCCCTGCGCGCCCGCCTGATAGGCGAGAGCACAGCCAGCAGTGTAGCGAGCCTCCTCGGGAGAAGAGGAGGCAGCCGAGCCCAGTCAAGAGGAAAGCCCTGCTTGCACGGAGCTAAGTGCGGCCTCCAGTACGGCAGAGCTCTAGCTCTGCTCAGAGCCCCGATCTGGCAGAGTTTCTGGCGCGAGGCTGCTTCGGCCGGGGGCTCGCCTTGCCCAGACTTGCCTTGCTTTTAGGCTCCCTCCCCAGGAAGGAGCTGTCTGAGCGAGCCTGGGAGACGCCACTGGTGCCTTCCTTGCCTCAGCTCCAATCCTGCCTTGCCTTTGCACATAGGTGCCAGGCGTCGTTGGGGAGGGCTTAGGGGGTGGTGGGTTGCACCACTGCCAAGGGCTTCAGCAGTGAGAGCTCTGTCAGAGGGAAGGGAAGGGCAACTGCAGGGCTCCTCCAGCGGTTTCTAGGCCGCCTAGAATCAGCGCCGCACCGAGAGCACCAGGCTCCCAGGGCCCCTGGCTGGGGTTTTCAGCCCGCACACACGGAGGCTGATTCCTTGGGTGCCCAGAAAGTGTATGACAGACGTAGGTTCCCTAGCACTCTCCTCCCCAGCAGAGACATGTGCAGGTGTTTTGGGGCCTGATCCTGCGTGTCTGGGTTCCTGCCCACAGCCCCAACTCAGGGGAAGCAGCCCCTGAGGCAAGACCTGCTGGAGGAGCCCTGCCGCCCCCGCCTGATAGGCGAGTGCACAGCCAGCAGGGGAAGCGAGCCTCCTCGGGGAAGAGGAGGCAGCCCAGCCCGTCAAGTTGAAAGCCCTGCTTGCACGGAGCTAAGTGCGCCTCCAGTACGGCAGAGCTCTAGCTCTGCTCAGAGGCCCCGATCTGGCAGAGTTCCTGGCGCGAGGCTGCTCTGCCGGGGGCTAGCCTTGCCCAGACTTGCCTTGCTTTTAGGCTGCCTCTCCAGGAAGGAGCAGGCAGCAGGAGCCTGGGAGTCGCCACTGGCGCCTTTCTTGGCCTCAGCTCCAATCCTGCCTTGCCTTTGCACTTAGGTCCCAGTCCTCCTTAAGGAGAGCTTAGGGGCTGGTGGGTTGCACACTGCCAAGGGCTCCAGCAGTGAGAATTCTGTCAGAGGGAAGGGAAGGGCAACTGCAGGGCTCCTCCAGCGGTTGCTTGGCCGCCCAGATTCAGCCGCCACACGGAGAGCACCAGGCTCCCAGGGCCCCTGGCTGGGGTTTTCAGCCCCGCACACACGGAGGCTGATTCCTTGGGGTGCCCAGAAAGTGTATGACAGACGTAGGTTCCCTAGCACTCTCCTCCCCAGCAGAGACATGTGCAGGTGTTTGGGGCCTGATCCTGCGTGTCTGGGTTCCTGCCCACAGCCCCAACTCAGGGGAAGCAGCCCCTGAGGCAAGACCTGCTGGAGGAGCCCTGCGCCCCGCCTGATAGGCGAGTGCACAGCCAGCAGGGAAGCGAGCCTCCTCGGGGGAAGAGGAGGCAGCAAGTCCCCGTCAAGCTGAAATCCCTGCTTACACGAAGCTAAGTGCGACTCCAGTACGGCAGATCTCTAGCTCTGTTCAGAGGCCCGATCTGGCAGAGTTCCTGGCCACCAAGATGCTCTGCCATAGGCGAGCCTTGCGCCAGACTTGCCTTGCTTTTAAGGCTCCCTCCCCAGGAAGGAGCAGGCTGTGTGAGGCTCGGGAAACGCCACTGGCGCCTTCCTGGCCTTCAGCTCTAACCCTGCCTTGCCTTTGCACTTAGGTCCCAAGCGTCCTTGAGGAGGGCTTAGGGGCTGGTGGGTTGCACACTGCCAAGGGCTCCAGCAGTGAAAGCTCTGTCAGAGGGAAGCGAAGGGCAACAGCAGGGCTCCTTCAGCGGTTCCTTGGCCGCCCAGACAAAGCTCCGCCACGGAGAGCACCAGGTTCCAAGGGCCCCTGGCTGGGTTTTGCATCCCCACACTCCAGAGGCTGACTCCGTGGGGTGCCTAGAAAGTGTGTGAGAGACGTAGGTTCCCTAGCACTCTCCTCCCCAGCAGAGACATGTGCAGGTGGTTGGGGCCTTATCCTGCGTGTCTGGGTTCCCGCCCACAGCCTCCAACTCAGGGGAAGCAGCCCCTGAGGCAAGACCTGCTGGAGGAGCCCTGCGCGCCCCGCCTGATAGGCGAGAGCACAGCCAGCAGTGTAGCGAGCCTCCTCGGGGGAAGAGGAGGCAGCCGAGCCCGTCAAGAGTGAAAGCCCTGCTTGCACGGGAGCTAAGTGCGCCTCCAGTACGGCAGAGCTCTAGCTCTGCTCAGAGCCCCGATCTGGCAGAGTTTCTGGCGCGAGGCTGCTCTGCCGGCGGGCTCGCCTTGCCCAGACTTGCCTTGCTTTTAGGCTCCCTCCCCAGGAAGGAGCTGTCTGAGCGAGCCTGGGAGACGCCACTGGTGCCTTCTTGCCTCAGCTCCAATCCTGCCTTGCCTTTGCACTTAGGTCCCAGTCCTCCTTAAGGGAGCTTAGGGGCTGGTGGGTTGCACACTGCCAAGGGCTCCAGCAGTGAGAATTCTGTCAGAGGGAAGGGAAGGGCAACTGCAGGGCTCCTCCAGCGGTTGCTTGGCCGCCCAGATTCAGCGCCACACGGAGAGCACCAGGCTCCCAGGCCCCTGGCTGGGGTTTTCAGCCCGCACACACGGAGGCTGATTCCTTGGGTGCCCAGAAAGTGTATGACAGACGTAGGTTCCCTAGCACTCTCCTCCCAGCAGAGACATGTGCAGGTGTTTGGGGCCTGATCCTGCGTGTCTGGGTTCCTGCCCACAGCCCAACTCAGGGGAAGCAGCCCCTGAGGCAAGACCTGCTGGAGGAGCCCTGCGCCCGCCTGATAGGCGAGTGCACAGCCAGCAGGGAAGCGAGCCTCCTCGGGGAAGAGGAGGCAGCAAGTCCCCGTCAAGCTGAAATCCCTGCTTACACGAAGCTAAGTGCGACTCCAGTACGGCAGATCTCTAGCTCTGTTCAGAGCCCGATCTGGCAGAGTTCCTGGCACCAAGATGCTCTGCCATAGGCGAGCCTTGCGCAGACTTGCCTTGCTTTAAGGCTCCCTCCCCAGGAAGGAGCAGGCTGTGTGAGGCTCGGAAACGCCACTGGCGCCTTCCTGGCTTCAGCTCTACCCCTGCCTTGCCTTTGCACTTAGGTCCCAAGCGTCCTTGAGGAGGGCTTAGGGGCTGGTGGGTTGCACACTGCCAAGGGCTCCAGCAGTGAAAGCTCTGTCAGAGGGAAGCGAAGGGCAACAGCAGGGCTCCTTCAGCGGTTCCTTGGCCGCCCAGACAAAGCTCCGCACGGAGAGCACCAGGTTCCAAGGGCCCCTGGCTGGGTTTTGCATCCCCCACACTCCCAGAGGCTGACTCCGTGGGTGCCTAGAAAGTGTGTGAGAGACGTAGGTTCCCTAGCACTCTCCTCCCCAGCAGAGACATGTGCAGGTGGTTGGGCCTTATCCTGCGTGTCTGGGTTCCCGCCCACAGCCCAACTCAGGGGAAGCAGCCCCTGAGGCAAGACCTGCTGGAGGAGCCCTGCGCGCCCGCCTGATAGGCGAGAGCACAGCCAGCAGTGTAGCGAGCCTCCTCGGGGAGAAGAGGAGGCAGCCGAGCCCAGTCAAGAGGAAAGCCCTGCTTGCACGGAGCTAAGTGGGCCTCCAGTACGGCAGAGCTCTAGCTCTGCTCAGAGCCCCGATCTGGCAGAGTTTCTGGCGCGAGGCTGCCCGGGGCTCGCCTTGCCCAGACTTGCCTTGCTTTTAGGCTCCTCTCCAGGAAGGAGCTGCTGAGGAGCCTGGAGACGCCACTGGTGCCTTCTTGCCTCAGCTCCAATCCTGCCTTGCCTTTGCACTTAGGTCCCAGTCCTCCTTAAGGGCTTAGGGCTGGTGGGTTGCACACTGCCAAGGGCTCAGCAGTGAGAATTCTGTCAGAGGGAAAGGAAGGGCAACTGCAGGGCTCCTCCAGCGGTTGCTTGGCCGCCCAGATTCAGCCACACGGAGAGCACCAGGCTCCCAGGCCCCTGGCTGGGGTTTTCCCCCGCACACACGGAGGCTGATTCCTTGGGTGCCCAGAAAGTGTATGACAGACGTAGGTTCCCTAGCACTCTCCTCCCCAGCAGAGACATGTGCAGGTGTTTGGGGCCTGATCCTGCGTGTCTGGGTTCCTGCCCACAGCCCCAACTCAGGGGAAGCAGCCCCTGAGGCAAGACCTGCTGGAGGAGCCCTGCGCCCCGCCTGATAGGCGAGTGCACAGCCAGCAGGGAAGCGAGCCTCCTCGGGGAAGAGGAGGCAGCAAGTCCCCGTCAAGCTGAAATCCCTGCTTACACGAAGCTAAGTGCGACTCCAGTACGGCAGATCTCTAGCTCTGTTCAGAGGCCCGATCTGGCAGAGTTCCTGGCACCAAGATGCTCTGCCATAGGCGAGCCTTGCGCAGACTTGCCTTGCTTTAAGGCTCCTCCCCAGGAAGGAGCAGGCTGTGTGAGGCTCGGAAACGCCACTGGCGCCTTCCTGGCTTCAGCTCTACCCCTGCCTTGCCTTTGCACTTAGGTCCCAAGCGTCCTTGAGGAGGGCTTAGGGGCTGGTGGGTTGCACACTGCCAAGGGCTCCAGCAGTGAAAGCTCTGTCAGAGGGAAGCGAAGGGCAACAGCAGGGCTCCTTCAGCGGTTCCTTGGCCGCCCAGACAAAGCTCCGCACGGAGAGCACCAGGTTCCAAGGGCCCCTGGCTGGGTTTTGCATCCCCACACTCCCAGAGGCTGACTCCGTGGGTGCCTAGAAAGTGTGTGAGAGACGTAGGTTCCCTAGCACTCTCCTCCCCAGCAGAGACATGTGCAGGTGGTTGGGGCCTTATCCTGCGTGTCTGGGTTCCCGCCCACAGCCTCAACTCAGGGGAAGCAGCCCCTGAGGCAAGACCTGCTGGAGGAGCCCTGCGCGCCCGCCTGATAGGCGAGAGCACAGCCAGCAGTGTAGCGAGCCTCCTCGGGAGAAGAGGAGGCAGCCGAGCCCAGTCAAGAGGAAAGCCCTGCTTGCACGGAGCTAAGTGGGCCTCCAGTACGGCAGAGCTCTAGCTCTGCTCAGAGCCCCGATCTGGCAGAGTTTCTGGGCGCGAGGCTGCTCGGCCGGGGCTCGCCTTGCCCAGACTTGCCTTGCTTTTAGGCTCCCCCCAGGAAGGAGCTGTCTGAGCGAGCCTGGAGACGCCACTGGTGCCTTCCTTGCCTCAGCTCCAATCCTGCCTTGCCTTTGCACATAGGTGCCAGGCGTCGTTTGGGAGGGCTTAGGGGGTGGTGGGTTGCACACTGCCAAGGGCTTCAGCAGTGAGAGCTCTGTCAGAGGGAAGGGAAGGGCAACTGCAGGGCTCCTCCAGCGGTTTCTAGGCCGCCTAGAATCAGCGCCGCACCGAGAGCACCAGGCTCCCAGGGCCCCTGGCTGGGGTTTTCAGCCCCGCACACACGGAGGCTGATTCCTTGGGTGCCCAGAAAGTGTATGACAGACGTAGGTTCCCTAGCACTCTCCTCCCCAGCAGAGACATGTGCAGGTGTTGGGGCCTGATCCTGCGTGTCTGGGTTCCTGCCCACAGCCCAACTCAGGGGAAGCAGCCCCTGAGGCAAGACCTGCTGGAGGAGCCCTGCGCCCCGCCTGATAGGCGAGTGCACAGCCAGCAGGGAAGCGAGCCTCCTCGGGGAAGAGGAGGCAGCCCAGCCCCGTCAAGTTGAAAGCCCTGCTTGCACGGAGCTAAGTGCGCCTCCAGTACGGCAGAGCTCTAGCTCTGCTCAGAGCCCCGATCTGGCAGAGTTCCTGGCGCGAGGCTGCTCTGCCGGGGGCTAGCCTTGCCCAGACTTGCCTTGCTTTTAGGCTGCCTCTCCAGGAAGGAGCAGGCAGCAGGAGCCTGGAGTCGCCACTGGCGCCTTTCTTGCCTCAGCTCCAATCCTGCCTTGCCTTTGCACTTAGGTCCCAGTCCTCCTTAAGGAGAGCTTAGGGGCTGGTGGGTTGCACACTGCCAAGGGCTCCAGCAGTGAGAATTCTGTCAGAGGGAAGGAAGGGCAACTGCAGGCTCCTCCAGCGGTTGCTTGGCCGCCCAGATTCAGCGCCACACGGAGAGCACCAGGCTCCCAGGTCCCCTGGCTGGGTTTTCAGCCCCGCACACACGGAGGCTGATTCCTTGGGTGCCCAGAAAGTGTATGACAGACGTAGGTTCCCTAGCACTCTCCCCCCAGCAGAGACATGTGCAGGTGTTGGGGCCTGATCCTGCGTGTCTGGGTTCCTGCCCACAGCCCCAACTCAGGGAAGCAGCCCCTGAGGCAAGACCTGCTGGAGGAGCCCTGCCCCCGCCTGATAGGCGAGTGCACAGCCAGCAGGGAAGCGAGCCTCCTCGGGAAGAGGAGGCAGCAAGTCCCCGTCAAGCTGAAATCCCTGCTTACACGAAGCTAAGTGCGACTCCAGTACGGCAGATCTCTAGCTCTGTTCAGAGGCCCGATCTGGCAGAGTTCCTGGCACCAAGATGCTCTGCCATAGGCGAGCCTTGCGCAGACTTGCCTTGCTTTAAGGCTCCCTCCCCAGGAAGGAGCAGGCTGTGTGAGGCTCGGAAACGCCACTGGCGCCTTCCTGGCTTCAGCTCTACCCCTGCCTTGCCTTTGCACTTAGGTCCCAAGCGTCCTTGAGGAGGGCTTAGGGGCTGGTGGGTTGCACACTGCCAAGGGCTCCAGCAGTGAAAGCTCTGTCAGAGGGAAGCGAAGGGCAACAGCAGGGCTCCTTCAGCGGTTCCTTGGCCGCCCAGACAAAGCTCCGCACGGAGAGCACCAGGTTCCAAGGGCCCCGATGGTTTGCATCCCACACTCCCAGAGGCTGACTCCGTGGGTGCCTAGAAAGTGTGTG
>NW_017191552.1:0-10726 GCF_001704415.2 Capra hircus
AAGAGCCTCCTTCCAGCACCATGAGGAGGTACCACAATGCTGCGTCGGTATTACCGAGAAGCTTCCGCTGACACCCTCGTGGGAAGCCTCGAGTAACAAGCACGGCCGCGCGTAAGACTCATCCCCCGAGCAGGAGGGCAGAATCCTTGTTCCCCGACGCGAGACAAGGGTAAGCTGAGCTGCTACAAGCACTCGAGACGGAAAGGGACGGGCTAAAAGCCCAACTGAGACGCAGGACTGCTCCTACCTAAAAAGGGGGAGACTCAGAGATAACCCAACGAATCCATCATCAAACTGGAAGGAACTCAGTTCCTCAGACCTCCGTAACACTAAGTCTTAGGCCACGGCTCTCGAGGAGCGAGGCAAAACAGAGAGGTCCCCGAGGCAAAGCTCGCATGGGACTGGCTTCCTGACGCAACAAGTAATGAGTACTCCCGTCTCTAGAGGCGAACCTTGCGCAACTCGTGAAAAATCCCCGGAGGCGTTGTCCTACAGGAGAGAGCTAGGGCCCACTTCCTTCCGCTGATTCGCGTCCCTCTCTCCCCCACTAGAGCTCCTGAACTACACATCAACTCCGTGGTATCAACCCTTGCTGCGCTCAAGAGTCACCGACTATCGACGCCACGGCTCCCCTCGAGAGAACACGAGAGTGCCCGACATACCAAGGCACGCCCCTTTCTCCGCTCCCTAGCTCGAGACGTGCAGACTCCCTTAATCCTTCGTGTATAGTCGTGGGCAGTAAAAGGGGAGGAGGCTGCGGCCGTGGAGAGTTCCTGATCGCACCCTTTTGGATCTCAGAGTTGCAGAGGTTACGCGCTCTGCCGCCACCATGAAATGTATCGAAGGATACTCCAGGACTCGCGCTCCACCTGAATTTGGGCCACTCGCCTTGGAGGCAGAACATCCCCGAGGAGATTTTCACCCCGCGAAGTTGACCTAGAGGCCAGATGTCCAGTCCATTTCATGGCGATCAGATTAACCTGTTCTTCCCTGCATGCCAGTTGATTTCCACGGGGGAGGACGCCTTCGAGCCACTCCACGAGGGACATCCACTTCTGCGTGGGGACCCATCTCCAGTGGAAAGCCCCTGAGCCGAAGGCGCTCAGAGGAATTTAGAAACAGACCCTTGAGGGACACCCGAAGGGAGCGTGAACTGCTGCTACATAACGAGGAAAAGCGCCCGTTGCTTGTCCCTACTCGAGACAGGACTGACTCCCCTGCGGAACTCAGCCTACCATCAGAATCCATCCGTCGGGGCGCCACTTAAGACGGAATGGAAGCCTCAGGAGTTCCGGGACCTCGACCACACAAGCCGAGTGTAGAGGCCCACCTCGTCCACGACGGCAGAGGTAATCCCGAAGGCCGACATCCCACACTCGCCATTGCGCCTTGAGGACTCTTCTCGCTGACGGCACTCCCAGCGGTCCCTGAGTCCCCGTTCTCACCTCGGTGGCGGGGGGCATTGCACCTGCGATTGTCCTCACAACGTACACAGTGGCACGCTGCCGACATCTGGTCAGGGATCAGTCGTTGCATCAAAGGCTTTCCGCATGAGGGGGGCCTCGAACAGGGCGTCCACACATGCACCTGTGGTGTGAGTCTATCCTCTGCTGATCCGTCGAGGCAGTGAAGGGAACGCAGGGTCTTTTTTCGAATGGACCGGAGACATCTGGGGGGGGGACTCTTGGAATGCTGGCAAGCCCTGGAGTCCTCCTCGCCTCCTCTCGCATTTCCTGTGGAGAGCGCCTCCTCTGGAGATGCGACGGGAACCCCAGGAATTCTTTCCCGCACAGTGAAAGGATCCCTCGTCTCGAGCTATGAGGGAAAAAGGGGCTCCTCTGGATGTGGGCGGGACTCTCGTGTTCCTCTCGAGTGGAGACGGGTATGTCGGGGAACTTCTTGAGTTGCAGCAAGGGTGTGAAGGACCCTTTGGAAGTTCCAGAGGTTAGGTGTGATTAGCTTCGAGACGCCTCAGCGGAAATGGGCCTCATCTCGCCTGGAGGGGAGAACCTCCTGGATTTTCTCGAGTTGTGGCAGGTGCTCTCGACATACGACGGGGACCTCAGGGACCCGCACTGGTGCCTCAGGGAAGGCCATTCCCCATGCGAGTTGCTCGGGGCCCTCTCGGGATACCTGCCCATCGATGCCGGGGTCTAAGACCTTGTGTGGAGTCGGTGCCGGAACCTGAGGATTCCTCTCCAGTGTGACATGGATCTTGGGGTACTTCTGGAGTCCCCAGGGGAGTCAGACATCGACTCGAGTGAGGGCAGGCACGTGCGCTTTCCTCCGAGCTCTAGCAGCAGTGATACGCATCTCTTCGCGTGGATCGAGGGATCAGTGGCTTTCCCTCGAGGCTTTCCCACGGCCTTTCCCACAGGCTGTCCCACGTGCCACCGTGGTGTGAGTCGATCCTCGGCTTGAAAGTCGAGGCATTGCAGGGAAAACAGTTTTCCCTGGAATGGACAGAGACATCTGGGTGACTCTGGAATGGTGGCACGAACCTGGATTTCCTCTCGCCTTTCCTGTGGAGAGCGCCTCCTCTTGAGATGCGATGGGAACGCCGGGAATTCTTTCCCGACCACGCAGGAAAGGATCCCTCCTCTCGAACTAGGAGGCGGAATCGGTGCTCCTCTGTATGTGGGCGGGACTCTCGTGCTTCCTCTCCTCTGGAGACGGGTATGTCGAGGAGTTCTTGAGTTGCATCAAGGGTGTGAAGGAACTTTTGGAAGTTCCACATGTTAGGTGTGATTAGCCTGGATATGGCTCAGCGGAAATGGGCCTCATCTCGCCTGGAGGGAAGAACCACCTGGATTTTCTCCAGTTGAGGCAGGTGCTCACAACTTACGACCGGGACCTCAGGGACCTGCTCTGGTGGCCTCAGGAAAGACCAGTCCCCATGCGAATTGCTCGGGTCCTTTCGGGATTCCTCTCCCGTCGATGCCGAGGCCTAAGACCTTGTGTGGAGATGGTGCCAGAACCTGAGGATTCCTCTCCAGTGCTGACATGGATCTTGGGGTACTTCTGGAGTCTCCCAGGGGAGTGAGTCCTTGTCTCGAGTGGGGGCATGCACGTGCGCTTTCTCCCGAGATGTAGCAGCAGTGTCACGCTTCCCTTCCCGTGGATCAAGGGATCTGTGGCTTTCCCTCGAGGCTTTCCCAAGAGGATTTCCCACGAGGCTTTCCGACAGGGCTATCCCACGTGCCACCGTGGTGTGAGTCGATCCTCGCCGTGAAATTCGAGGCAGTGCAGGAAAAACAGTTTACTCTGGAATGGACTGAGACATCTGGGCGACTCTGTGAATGGTGGCACGACCCTGGAGTTCCTCTCGCCTTTCCTGTGGAGAGCGCTTCCCTTGAAATGCGAGCGGAATGGCGGGTATTATTTCCTGACCAAGCAGGGAAAGGATCCCTCATGTCGAGCTTCGATACCAAAACGGCGTCTCCTCTGGATGTGGGCGGGACCCTCGTGCTTCCTCTCGAGTGGAGACGGGTATGTCGGGGAACTTCTTGAGTTCCAGCAAGGACCCTTTTGAATTTCCAGAGTTTAGGTGTGATGAGCCTCCAGATGCCTCCGAGGAAATGGGCCTCATCTCGCCTGGAGGGGAGAACCTCCTGGATTTTCTAGAGTTGGGCAGGGTCTCTCGAGTTACAACAGGGACCTCAGGGACCCGCTCTGGTGGCCTCAGGAAAGGCCAGTGCCCATGGGAGTTGCAAGAGAGCCTTTCGGGATTCCTCTCCCGTCAATGCCGGGGCCTAAGACCTTGTGTGGAGTCGATGCCGGAACCTGAGGATTCCTCTCCAGTGCTGACATGGATCTTGGGGTACTTCTGGAGTCTCCCCAGGGGAGTCAGACCTCGACTCGAGTGGGGGCAGGAACGTGCGCTTTCCTCCCGAGCTCCTGCAGGAGTGTTACGCTTCCCTTCACGTGGATCAAGGGAGCAGTGGCTTTCCCTCGATGCTTTCCCACGAGGCTTTCCCACAGGGCTGTCCCACGTGCCACCGTGGTGAGAGTCGATCCTCGGCTTGAAAGTCGAGCCAGTGCAGGGAAAACAGTTTTCCCTGGAATGGACTGAGACATCTGGGGGACTGTGGGAATGGTGGCATGACGCTGGAGTTCCTCTCGCCTTTCCTGAGGAGAGCGCCTCCTCTTGAGATGCGACGGGAACGCCGGGAATTCTTTCCCAACCACGCAGCGAAAGCATCCCACCTCTCGAGCTATGAGGCGGAAACGGGGCTCATCTGGATGTGGGCAGGACTCCTGTGCTTCCTCTCGAGTGGAGACGGGTATGTCGGGGAACTTCTTGAGTTGCAGCGAGGGTGTGAACGACGCTTTGGAAGTTCCAGATGTTAGGTGTGATTAGCCCCAAGACGCCTCAGCGGAAATGGGCCTCATCTCGCCTGGAGGGGAGAACCTCCTGGTTTTTCTCCAGAGTCAGGTGCTCACAACTTACGACCGGGACCTCAGGGACCTGCTCTGGTGGCCTCAGGAAAGACCAGTCCCCATGCGAATTGCTCGGGGGCCTCTCAGGATTCCTCTCCCGTCGATGCCAGGGCCTAAGACATTGTGTGGAGATGGTGCCGGAACCTCAGGATTCCTCTCCAGTGCTGACAAGGATCTTGAGGGACTTCTGGAGTCTCCCCAGGGAAGTCAGTCCTCGTCTCCAGTGGTGGCATGCACGTGCGCTTTCCTCCGGAGCTGTAGCAGCAGTGTCACGCTTCCCTTGGTGTGGATCAAGGGATCTGTGGCTTTCCCTCGAGGATTTCCCACGAGGTTTTCCCATGAGGCTTTCCCACAGGGCTGTCCCACGTGCCACCGTGGTGTGAGTCGATCCTCGGCTTGAAAGTCGAGGCAGTGCAGGGAAAACAGGTTTCCCTGGAATGGACTGAGATATCTGGGGGACTCTGGGAATGGTGGCACGACCCTGGAGTTCCTCTCGCCTTTCCTGTGGAGAGCGCCTCCTCTGGAGATGCGACGGGAACCCCAGGAATTCTTTCCCGACACACAGTGAAAGGATCCCTCGTCTCGAGCTATGAGGGAGAAAAGGGGCTCCTCTGGATGTGGGCGGGACTCTCGTGCTTCCTCTCGAGTGGAGACGGGTATGTCAGGGAACTTCTTGAGTTGCAGCAATGGTGTGAAGGACCCTTTGGAATTTCCAGAGGTTAGGTGTAATTAGCCTCGAGACGCCTCAGTGGAAATGGGACTCATCTCGCCTGGAGGGGAGAACCTCCTCTATTTTCTCGAGTTGAGGCCAATGCTCTCTACTTACGACGGGGACCTAACGGACCCGCTCTGGTGGCCTCAGGAAAGGCCAGTCCCCATGCGACTTGCTCGGGGCCTCTTGGGATTCCTCTCCGACGATGCCGGGCCTAAGACCTTGTGTGGAGTCGGTGCCGGAACCTGAAGATTCCTCTCCAGTGCCGACATGGATCTTGGGGTACTTCTGGAGTCTCCCCAGGGGAGTCAGTCCTCGTCTCGTGTGGGGGCATGCACGTGCGCCTTCCTCCCGAGCTGTAGCAGCAGTGTCACGCTTCCTTCGCGTGATCAAGGGAACTGTGGCTTTCGCTCAAGCCTTTCCCACAAGACTTTCCCACAAGACTTTCCCTCGAGGCTTTCCCACGAGGCTTTCCCACAGGGCTGTCCACGTGCCACCGTGGTGTGAGTCGATCCTCGGCTTGAAAGGCGAGGCAGTGCAGGGAAAACAGGTTTCCCTGGAATGTACTGAGACATCTGGGGGACTCTGTTAATGATGGCACGACCCTGGAGTTCCTCTCGCGTTTCCTGTGGAGAGCGCCTCCTCTTGAGATGAGACCGGAACGCCGAGAATTCTTTCTCGACCACGCAGGGAAAGATCCCTCCTCTCGAGCTAGGAGGCGGAAACGGGGCTCCTCTGGATGTGGGCGGACTCTCGTGCTTCCTCTCGAGTGGAGACGGGTATGTCGGGGATCTTCTTGAGTTGCAGCAAGGGTGTGAAGGACCCTTCGGAAGTTCCAGAGGTTAGGTGTGATTAGCCTCGAGACGTCTCAGCGGAAATGGGCATCATCTCGCCTGGAGGGAGAACCTCCTGGATTTTCTCGGGTTGCGGCAGGTGCTCTCGATTTACGATGGGGACCTCATTGACCCTCTCTGGTGGCCTCAGGAAAGGCCAGTCCCATGCGAGTTTCTCCGGGGGCCTCTCGGGATTCCTCTCCAATCGATGCTGGGGCCTAATACCTTGTGTGGAGTCGGTGCCGGAACCTGAGGATTCCTCTCCAGTGCTGACATGGATCTTGGGGTACTTCCGAGTCTCCCCAGGGGGTCAGTCCTCGTCTCAAGTGGTGGCATGCACGTGCGCTTTCCTCCCGAGCTGTAGCAGCAGTGTCACCCTTCCCTTCGCATGGATCAAGTTATCTGTGGCTTTCGCTCGAGGCTTTCCCTCTGAGCTTTCCCACGAGGCTTTCCCACGAGCTTCCCACAGGGCTGTCCACGTGCCACCGTGGTGTGAGTCGATCCTCGGCTTGAAAGTCGAGGCAGTGTAGGGAACACAGGTTTCCCTGGAATGGACTGAGACATCTGGGGGACTCTGGGAATGGTGGCATGACCCTGGATTTCCTCTCACCTTTCCTGTGGAGAGCGCCTCCTCTTGAGATGCGACGGGAACGCCAGGAATTCTTTGCCGACCACGCAGCCAAAGGATGCCTCCACTCGAGCTATGAGGCAGATTGGGGTCTCCTCAGGATGTGGGCGGGATGATCGTGTTTCCCCTCGAGTGGAGATGGGTATGTCGGGGAACTTCTTGAGTTGCAGCAAGGGTGTGAAGGACCCTTTGGAAGTTCCAGAGGTTTAGGTGTGATTAGCTTCGAGACGCCTCAGCGGAAATGGGTCCTCATCTCGCCTGGAGGGGAGAACTCCTGGATTTTCTCGAGTTGCCGGCAGGTGCTCTCGACTTACGACAGGGACCTAAGGGACCCGCTCTGGTGGTCTCAGGAAAGGCCAGTCCCCATGCGAGTTGCTCGGGGCCTCTCAGGGATTCCTCTCCGTCGATGCCAGGGGCCTAAGACCTTGTGTGGAGTCGGTGCCAGAACCTGAGTTATGCCTCTCCCGTGCTGACATGGATGTTGGGGAACTTCTGGAGTCTCCCAGGGGAGTCAGTCCTCGTCTCGAGTGGGGGCATGCACGTGGCTTTCCTCCCGAGCTGTAGGAGCAGTGTCATGCTTCCCTTCGCTTGGATCAGGGGATCTGTGGCTTTGCCCTCGAGGCTTTCCCACGAGGCTTTTCACGAGGCTCTCCCACAGGGCTGTCCCACGTGCCACCGTGGTGTGAGTCCATCCTCGGCTTCAAAGTCGAGGCAGTGCAGGGAAAACAGGTTTCCCTGGAATGGACTGAGACATCTGGGGAACTCTGGGAATGGTGGCACGACCTGGAGTTCCTGGCCTTTCCTGTGGAGAGCGCCTCCTCTTGAGATGCGACAGGAACGCCGGAATTCTTTCCCGACCACGCAGGGAAAGGATCCCCTCCTCTCGAGCTAGGAGGCGGAAACGGGACTCCTCTGAATGTGGGCGGGACTCTCGTGCTTCCTCCTGAGAAGAGACGGTTATATCGGGAACTTCTTGTGTTGCAGCAATGGTGTGAAGGACCCTTTGGAAGTTCCAGAGCTTAGGTGTGATTAGCCTCGAAACGCCTCAGCGGAAATGGGCCTCATCTCTCCTGGAGGGGAGAACCTCCTGGATTTTCTCGAGGTGCGGCAGGTGGTCTCGACTTATGACGGGGACCTCAGGGGCCCGCTCTGGTGGCATCAGGAAAGGCCAGTCCCCATGCGAGTTGCTCGGGGGCCTCTCAGATTCCCTCCGGGCGATGCAAGGGCCTAAGACCTTTGTGTGGAGTCGGTGCCGCAACCTGAGGATTCCTCTCCAGGGATGACATGGATCTTGGGGTACATCTGGGGTCTCCCCAGGGGAGTCAGTCCTCGTCTCGAGTGGGGGCATGCACGTGCGTTTTCCTCCCGAGCTGTAGCTGCAGTGTCACGCTTCCCTTCGCGTGGATCAAGGGATCTGTGGCTTTCTATCGAGGCTTTCCCACGAGGCTTTCCCACGAGGCTTTCACACAGGGCTGTCCCACATCCGTGGTGTGAGTCTATCCTCTGCTTGAAAGTCGAGGCAGTGCAGGGAAAACAGGTTTCCCTGGAATGGACTGAGACATCTGGGGGACACTGGCAACGGTGGCACGACCCTGGAGTTCCTCTCGCCTTTCCTGTGGAGAGCGCCTCCTCTTGAGATGCGACGGGAACGCCGGGGATTCTTTCCCGAACACGCAGGGAAAGGATCCCTCCACTCGAGCTAGGAGGCGGAAACGCGGCTCCTCGCGATGTGGGCAGGACTCGCGTGCTTCCTCTCGAGTGGAGACGGGTATGTAGGGGAACTTCATGAGTTGCAGCAAGGGTGTGAAGGACCCTTTGGAAGTTCCAGAGGTTAGGTGTGATTAGCCTCGAGACGCCTCAGCGGAAATGGGCCTCATCTCTCCTGGAAGGGAGAACATCCTGGATTTTCTCGAGTTGCGGCAGGTGCTCTCGACTTACGACGGGGACCTCAGGGACTCGCTCTGGTGCCTCAGGAAAGGCCAGTCCCCATGTGAGTTGTTCGGGGTCTCTCGGGATTCCTCTCCCGACGATGCCGGGGCCTAAAACCATGTGTGGATTCGGGGCCGGGAGCTTAGGATTCCTCTCCAGTGCTGACATAGATCTTGGGGTTCTTCTGGAGTCTCCCCAGGGTAGTCAGTCCTCGTCTAGAGTGGGGCATGCACCTGCGCTTTCCTCCGAGCTGTAGCAGCAGTGTCACGCTTTCCTTCGCGTGGATCAAGGGATCTGTGGCTCCCTCGAGGCTTTCCCACGAGGCTTACCCACAGGGCTGTCCCACGTGCCACCGTGGTGTGAGTCGATCCTCGGCTTGAAAGTCGAGGCAGTGCAGGGAAAACATGATTTCCTGGAATGGACTGAGACATCTTTGGCTCTGGGAATGGTGACACGACCCTGGAGTTCCTCTCGCCTTTCCTGTGGAGAGCGCCTCTCTTGAGATGCGACGGGAACGCCGGGAATTCTTTCCGGACCACGCAGGAAAGGATCCCTCCTCTCGAGGTAGGAGGCAGAAACGGGGCTCCTCTGGAGGTGGGTGGGACTCTCGTGCTTCCTCTCGAGTGGAGACGGATATGTCGGGAATTTCTTGAGTTGCAGCAAGGGTGTGAAGGACCCTTTGGAAGTTCCAGAGGTTAGGTGTGATTAGCCTCGAGACGCCTCAGCGGAAATGGTCCTCATCTCGCCTGGAGGGGAGAACTTGCTGGATTTTCTCGAGTTGCGGCAGGTGCTCTCGACTTACGACAGGAACCTCAGGGACACGCTCAGGTGGCCTCTGGAAAGGTCAGTCCCCATGCGAGTTGCTCGGGGGCTCTCGGGATTCCTCTCCCGTCGATGCAGGGGCCTAAGACCTTGTGTGGAGTCGGTGCCCGAACCTGAGGATTCCTCTCCAATGCTGACATGGATCTTGGGTACTTCTTTAGTCTCCCCAGGGGAGTCAGTCCTCGTCTCTAGTGGGGGCATGCACGTGCGTTTCCTCCCGAGCTGTAGCAGCAGTGTCATGCTTCCCTTCGTGGATCATCGGATCTGCGGCTTTCCCTCGAGGCTTTCCCACGAGGCTTTCACGAGGCTTTCCCACAGGGCTGTCCCACGTGCCACCGTTGTGTGAGTGGATCCTCGGCTTGAAAGTCGAGGCAGTGCAGGGAAAACAGGTTTCCCTGGAATGGACTGAGACATCTGGGGGACTCTGGAAATGGTGGCACGACCCTGGAGTTCCTCTCGCCTTTCCTGTGGAGAGGGCCTCCTGTTGAGATGCGATGGGAACGCCGGGAATTCTTTCCCGACCACGCAGGAAAGGATCCCTCCTCTCGAGATAGGAGGCGGAAACGGGGCTCCTCTGGATGTGGGCGGGACTCTCGTGCTTCCTCTCGAGTGGAGACGGAAATGTCGGGAACTTCTTGAGTTGCAGCAAGGTTGTGAAGGACCCTATTGAAGTTCCAGAGGTTAGGTGTGGTTAGCCTCGAAACGCCTCAGCGGAAATGTGCCTCATCTCTCCTGGAGGGGGAGAACCTCCTGGATTTTCTCGAGGTGCGGCAGGTGCTCTCGACTTATGACGGGGACCTCAGGGGCCCGCTCTGGTGGCATCAGGAAAGGCCAGTCCCCATGCGAGTTGCTCGGGGGCCTCTCAGATTCCCCTCCGGGCGATGCAAGGGCCTAAGACCTTGTGTGGAGACGGTGCCGGAACCTGAGGATTCCTCTCCAGTGCTGACATGAATCTTGGGGTACTTCTGGAGTCTCCCCAGGGGAGTCAGTCCTTGTGTCGAGTGGAGGCATGTACGTGCACATTCCTCCCGAGCTATAGCAGCAGTGTCATGCTTCCCTTCGCGTAGACCAAGGGATCTGTGGCTTTCCCTCGAGGCTTTCCCACGAGGCTTTCCCACAGGGCTGTCCCACGTCCACCATGTGTGCGTCGATCCTCGCTTGAAAGTCGAGGCAGTGCAGGGAAAACAGTTTTCCCTGGAATGGACTGAGATCTGGGGACTGTGGGAATGGTGTCACGAACCTGGATTTCCTCTCGCCTTTTCTCTCTTTCTCTGAGAGGCGGGAACGCCGGGAATTCTTTCCCGACCACACAGGGAAAGGATCCCACCACTCGAGCTATGAGCGGAAAAGGGCTCATCTGGA
>NW_017191553.1:0-10726 GCF_001704415.2 Capra hircus
TTGTATGACTCAGCACGGAGGAGACTGGAAAGCTCTCTTCCTTGGAGGAAGGAAAGGCAGCCCCAGAGAGTGTGTTTTCACACCTGTATCTTGCAGCAAGTGTTTGGCGTCTCAGACGTCAGACCTCCAGGCCTGCTCCAACGCCTTCAGTTCAGAGTCAGGGCATGTGTCTCCCTGCATTTTGTGAGCCTTGGAACAACATTCCTAGGTCAGAACAGTCCTGCCCATGGGGAAGGAGGCTGCGGAGTGTGTCTGAGGGGGTCGGGTGCCATGCTGGGGTCCAATAGACCCGGTACCTCCAATAGACCCAGGACAACAGCGGTGGGGCTCCCCTGGCTTCCGAAATGCCAAGCGAGAAGCAAAGCTAGCTCTATCAGAAGGAAGAAAATAGCAATGGGATGGATGTTAGGCTGTTGGCTGGGCCGCACCACTTCAGGGTCCCCCCCGAGAGGGGAACAGGCGCCCTGTGGCCCTAGGTCCGATATGCAGGTTAACACACAGGGTGTGTCCCCATAGGAGCCAAGAATTTTCCTGACAGACCTAGGCTCACTAGAGCTCTCCACAGGGCAAAAGGGGTAGAACAGACTGTGGATGTGACTCTGCCTTTCCCAGCGAGCATGGGCCTCCCTACGGCCCCGGGCTCCAGGGAAAATTGTCCCTGAAAAATGACCTCCAAGAAGCGCTTTTCCAGCAGGCTGGGATGCAGAGTTCACAGGATGCGGGGAAAGTGATCGTCCTTCAGGGAAGAAGAGGCAGCCACCCAGTGTGTGTTTGCAAGCCTGTATTTGGAAGAAACTGGTTAGCTCCTTCAAGGGGACCTCCAGGTCTGCTCAGAGGACCGAAATTCCAGAGGCAGCACCATGCATCTCCCCTGTCCTTTCTGAGCCTTGGAAAGACATTTCTAGCTTATAGCGGTATTGCTCATGAAGAAGCAGGATGCAGGAATGTGTCAGACATGACTGGGATGCCTTCCTGGGTTCAGCTCCGTGAGGGGCCTTTCCACTCAAAGTAGGTCCCATGCCTCCTTGGGGAGGAAGTGGGGCCCGCTTGCCTCCAAATTGCCAAAGGCTGGAACAAAGCTAGTTCTATCAGAGGTAAGAAAAGAGCAATTGGATGGATGTGGAAGCTGTTGCTGGGCCGCACTGCTTCAGGCCCCCCACCCCTCCGCCCCCGAGAGAAACAGGCGCCCTGTGGCCCCTAGGTCCTGGATGCAGTTTCACACATAGAATGTGTCCCCATAGGAGCCAAGAATTTTCCTGACAGACCTAGGCTCACTAGAGCTCTCCTACAGAGCAAAGGGGATGGGACAGATGATGTGGCTGTGGCTCTGCCTTTCCCTGGGAGTGTGGAGCCGCTCCCTATGGCCCCGGGCTCCAGGGGAAGTTGCCCCTGAATAATGACCTCCAAGAAGCGCTTTTCCAACTGGCTGAGACGTGGAGTTCTCAGGATGCAGGGAAAGCGAGTGTCCTTCGGGGAAGCAAAGGCAGTCACCTGTTATCATGACTTACTAGAATAGTAGGTACCTTCTCCGGTTGGGCAGAGGCCTTCCCTACCTGATCTGAAAAAGAAAATGAAGTAGCTCGCTGATTTGAGAAATAATTCCCAGACTTGGGTTTCCAACCAGTATAGAATCCGACAATGGCCCTGTCTTTGTAGCCGCGTTAATTAACAGGTATGTGAAGCTCTAAATATCAGTGGAAATTACATACAGCATATAGGCCCAGTGTTCTGGAATGGTGGAAAGAAACAACCAAACTCTTGAAGAGACACTTTCAAAATGGATCATAGAGACTGACTGTACATGGATGGGCTTGCTTCCGGCAGACTTACTCATATTACGGGTAACCGCACGTTCCCACAGTTGTTGTCCTTATGAAATTTTCTATGGGAGACCCCCTGCCACAGTGAGGCAGGTGTTAGCAGATTTACCACAAGTAAGGGGGTGGGATTTCACAGCAGATGGAACAATTAGGTAAGGTAATAAATCAGGTAACTAAGTTTGTATAAAAAGAATCTCATTCCCCCTTGAGGAACAGATTCATGAATTTGTGCTCAGTGATCAGGTGTGGCTCAATGACTGGAAACACAATTCCTTGGCCTGACATCGGAAAGGTCCTTATACTGTTGTTTTAGCCACAATTCTGAAAGAGATGGGAATACCAGACCACCTAACCTGCCTCTTGAGAAATCTGGATGAAGGTCAGGAAAGCAACAGTTAGAGCAGGACATGGAACAACAGACTGGTTCCAAAAAGGAAAAGGAGTATGTCAAGGCTGTATATTGTCACCCTGTTTATTTAACTTATATGCAGAGTACATCATGAAACATGCTGGGATGGAAGATACATGAGCTGGAATGAAGATTGCCGGTAGAAATATCAATAAACTTAGATATGCAGATGACACCACCATTATGGCAGAACGTGAAGAGGAACGGGTATGTCGGGGAACTTCTTGAGTTGCAGCAAGGGTGTGAAGGACCCTTTGGAAGTTCCAGAGGTTAGGTGTGGTTAGTCTCGAGATGCCTCAGCAGAAATGGGCCTCATGTCGCCTGGAAAGGAGAGGCTCCTGGATATTCCCAAGTTTCAACAGGTGCTCTCGAGTTACCATGGGGACTTCAGGGACCCGCTCTGGCGGCCGCAGGAAATGCCAGTCATCATGCGTGTTGCTAGGGGCCTCTTGTGATTCCTCTCCCGTCGATGCCGGGGCCTAAGACCTTGTGTGGAGTCGGGGCCGGGAGCTGAGGGTTCCTCTCCAGTGCTGACATGGATTTTGGGGTACTTCTGGAGTCTCCACAAGGGAGTCAGGCCTCGTCTCGAGTGGGGGCATGAGCGTGCCCTTTCCTCCCATGCTGTAGCAGCAGTGTCACGCTTCCCCTTGCGTGGACCAAGGGATCTGTGGCTTTCCCTCGAGTCTTTCCCACGAGGCTTTCCCACAGGGCTGTCCCACGTGTCACGGTGGTGTGAGTCGATCCTCGGCATGAAAGCCGAGGCAGTGCAGGGAAAACAGGTTCCTGTGGAATGGACTGAGACATCTGGGGGCGTCTTGGAATGGTGCACGACCCTGCAGTTCCTCTCCCCTTTCCTTTCGAGAGCGCCTCCTCTTGAGATGCGATGGGAATGCCGGGAATTCTTTCCCGACCAAGCAGGGAAAGGATCCCTCCTCTCGAGCTACTAGCCGGAAACGGAGCTCCTCTGGATGTGGCCGGGACCCTCGTGCTTCCTCTTGAGTGGAGACGGGTATGCCAGGGAACTTCTTGAGTTGCAGCATGACTGTGAAAGACTCTTTGGAAGTTCCAGAGGTCACGTGTGATTAGCCTCCAGACACCTCAGGGGAAAAGGGCCTCATCTCGCCTGCAGGGGAGAACCTCCTGGATTTTACCGAGTTGCGGCAGGTGCTCTCGACTTACGACGGGGACCTCATGGACCCGCTCTGGTGACCTCAGGAAAGGCCAGTCCCCATGCGAGTTGCTAGAGGGCCTGTCGCTATTCCTCTCCCGTTGATGCCAGGGCCTAAGACCTTGTGTGGAGTCGGGGCCGGAACCTGAGGATTCCTCTCCAGGACTGACATGCATCTTGGGGTACTTCTGGAGTCTCCCCAGGGGAGTCAGTCCTAGTTCGAGTGGGGGCATGCACGTGCGCTTTCCTCCCGTGCTGTAGCAGCAGTGTCACGCTTCCCTTCGTGTGGATCAAGGGATCTGTGGCTTTCCCTCAAGGCTTTCCCACGAGGCTTTCCCACAGGGCTCTCCCACGTACCACCGTGGTGTGAGTCGATCCTCGGCGTGAAAGTCGAAGCAGTGCAGGGAAAACAGGATCCTCTGCAATGGACTGAGACATCTGGGGCACTCTTGGAATGGTGGCACTACCCATGAGTTCCTCTCGCCTTTCCTGTGCAGCGCGCCTCCTCTTGAGATGCATCGGAAACGTCGGGAATTCTTTCCCGAGGAAGCAGGGAAGGATCCCTCATCTCGAGTTTGGAGGCGGAAACGGAGCTCCTCTGGAGTGGCCGGACCCTCGTGCTTCCTCTGGAGTGGAGACCGGTATGTCGGGGAACTTCTTGAGTTGTAGCAAGGGTGTGTAGGACCCTTTGGAAGTTCAGAGTTTAGGTGTGATTACTCTCGAGACGCCCGCAGAGAAAATGGGCCTCATCTCGACTGGAGCAGAGAACCTCCTGGATTTTCTCGAGTTGAGGCAGGTGCTCTCGACTTACGACCGTGACCTCAGGGACAGTGAAGCAGATGTGTCACGCTTCCCGTCACGGGGATCAAGGGATCTGTGGCTTTCCCTCGAGGCTTTCCCACGAGGCTTTCCACAGGGCTGTCCCACGTGCCACCATGGTGTGAGTGGATCCTCGGCGTGAAAGTCGAGGCAGTGCAGTGAAAACAGGTTTCCCTGGAGTGGACTGAGACATCTGGGGGACTCTGGGAATGGTGGCATGACCCTGGAGTTCCTCGCGCCTTTCCTGTGGAGAGCGCCTCCTCTTGAGATGCGGCGGGAACGCCAGGAATTCTTTCTCGACCACGCAGGGAAAGGATCCCGCCTCTCGAGCTAGGGGGCGGAAACGGGGCTCCTCTGCATGTGGGCGGGACTCTCATGCTTCCTCTCGAATGGAGCCGGGTATGTCAGGGAACTGTTTGAGTTGCAGCAACGGTGTGAAGGACCCTTTGGAAGTTCCAGAGGTTAGGTGTGATTAGCCTCGAGACACGAAAGCGGAAATGGGCCTCATCTCGACTGGAGGGGGGAACCTCCTGGATTTTCTCGAGTTGCGGCAGGTGCTCTCGACTTACGACGGGGACCCCTGGGACCCGCTCTGGTGGCCTCAGGAAAGGCCAGTCCCCATGCGAGTTGCTCGGGGGCCTCTCGGGATTCCTCTCCCATCGATGCCGGGGCCTAAGACCTTGTGTGAAGACGGTGCCAGAACCTGAGGATTCCTCTCCAGTGCTGACATTGATCTTGGGGTACTTCTGGAGTCTCCCCAGGGGAGTCAGGCCTCGTCTCGTGTGGGGGCATGCACCTGCACTTTCCCCCCGAGCTGTAGCTGCAGTGTCGTGCTTCCCTTCGCGTGGATCAAGGGATCTGTGCCTTCCCCTCGAGGCTTTCCCACGAGGCTTTCCCACAGGGCTGTCCCACGTGCCACCGTGGTGTCAGTCGATCCTCGGCTTGAACGTCGAGGCAGTGCAGGGAAAGCAGGTTTCCCTGGAATGGACTGAGACATCTGGGGGACTGTGGGAGTGGTGGCACGACCCTGGAGTTCCTCTCGCCTTTCCTGTGGAGAGCGCCTCCTCTTGAGATGCGAAAGGAACACCGGGAATTCTTTCCATCACGCAGGGACAGGATCCTTTCTCTCGAGCAAGAGTAGGAAACGGGGCTCCTTTGGATGTGGGCAGAACTCTCGTGCTTCCTCTCGAGTGGAGACGGGTATGTCGGGGAACTTCTTGAGTTGCAGCAAGGGTGTGAAGGACGCTTTGGAAGTTCCAGAGGTTAGGTGTGATTAGCCTCGAGACGCCTCAGCAGAAATGGGTCTCCTGTGGACTGGAGGGGAGAATCTCCTGGATTTTCTCGAGTTGCGGCAAGTGCTCTCAACTTACGACGGGGACCTCAGGGACCCGCTCTTGTGGCCTCAGGAAAGGCCAGTCCCCATGCGAGTTGCTCGGGGGCCTCTCGGGATTCCTCTAGAGACGATGCCGGGGCCTACGACCTTTTGTGGAGTCGGTGTCGGAAACGGAGGATTCCTCTCGAGTGCTGACATGGATCTTGGGGTACTTCTGGAGTCTCCCCAGGAGAGTCAGTCCTCGTCTCAAGAGGGGGCATGCACGTGTGCTTTCCTCCCACTCTAGCAGCAGTTTCACACTTGCCTTCACGTGAATCAAGGGATCAGGGGCTTTCCCTCGAGGCTTTCCCACGAGGCTTTCCCACGAGGCTTTCCCACAGGGCTGTCCCACGTGCCTCCGTGGTGTGAGTCGATCCTCGGCTTGAAAGTCGAGGCAGTGCAGGGAAAACAGATTTCCCTGTAATGGACTGAGTCATATGGGGGACTCTGGGAATGGTGGCACGACCCTGGAGTTCCTCTCGCCTTTCCTGTGGAGAGCGCCTCCTCTTGAGATGCGACGGGAACGCCAGGAATTCTTTCCCGACCACGCAGGGAAAGGATCCCTCCTCTCGAGCTAGGAGGCGGAAACGGGGGCTCCTCTGGATGTGGGCGGGACTCTCCTGCTTCCTCTCGAGTGGAGACGGGTATGTCGGGGAACTTCTTGAGTTGCAGAAAGGGTGTGAAGGACCCTTTGAAAGTTCCAGAGGTTAGGTGTGATTAGCCTCGATAGGCCTCAGCGGAAACGGGCCTCATCTCGCCTGGAGGGGAGAACCTCCTGGATTTTCTCGAGTTTCAGCAGGTGCTCTCGACTTTCGACGGGGACCTCAGGGACCCGCTCTGGTGGCCTCAGGAAAGGCCAGTCCACATGCGAGTTGCTTTGGGGCCTCTCGGGATTCCTCTCTCGTCGATGCCAGGGCCTAAGATCTTGTATGGAGTCGGTGCCGGAACCTGAGCATTCCTCTCCAGTGCAGACATGGATCCTGGGGTACTTCTGCAGTCTCCCCAGGGGAGTCAGTCCTCGTCTCGAGCGGGGGCATGCACGTGCGCTTTCCTCCTGAGCTGAAGCAGCAGTGTCACGCTTCTGTATGCTTGGATCAAGGGATCTGTGCCTTTCCCTCGAGGCTTTCCCACGAGGCTTTCCCACGAGGCTTTCCCACGAGGCTTTCCCACGAGGCTTTCCCATGAGGCTTTCCCACAGGGCTGTCCACGTGCCACCGAGGTGTGAGTCGATCCTCGGCTTGAAAGTCGAGGCAGTGAAGGGAAAACAGGTTTCCCTGGAAAGGACTGAGATATCCAGGGGACTCTGGGAATGGTGGCACGACCCTGGAGTTCCTCTCACCTTTCCTGTGGAGCGCGACTCCTCTTGAGATGTGACGGGAACACCGGGAATTCTATCCCGACCACGCAGGGAAAGGATCCCTCCTCTCGAGCTAGAAGGCGGAAACGGGGCTCCTCTGGATGTAGGCGGGACTCTCGTGCTTCCTCTCGAGTGGAGACGGGTATGTCGGGGAACTTCTTGAGTTGCAGTAAGGGTGTGAAGGACCCTTTGGAAGTTCCAGAGGTAAGGTGTGATTAGCCTCGAGATACCTCAACGGAAATGGGACTCAGCTCACCTGGAGGGGAGAACCTCCTGGTTTTTCTCGAGTTGCGGCAGGTGCTCTCGACTTACGACGGGGACCTCAGGGACCCGCTGTGCTGGCCTCAGGAAAGGCCAGTCCCCATGCGAGTTGCTCTGGGGCCTCTCGGGATTCCTCTCACGTCGATGCACGGGCCTAAGACCTTGTGTGGAGTTGGTGCCGGAACCTGAGGATTCCTCTCCAGTGCAGACATGGATCCTGGGGTACTTCTGGAGTCTCCTCAGGGGAGTCAGTCCTCGTCTCGAGCGGGGGCATGCACGTGCGCTTTCCTCCCGAGCTGTAGCAGCAGTGTCACACTTCCCTTCGCGTGGATCAAGGGATCTGTGGCTTTGCCTCAAGGCTTTCCACTAGGCTTTCCCACGAGGCTTTCCCACAGGGCTGTCCCACGTGCCACCATGGTGTGAGTCGATCCTCGGCTTGAAAGTCGAGGCAGTGCAGGGAAAACAGGTTTCCCTGGAATGGACAGACATCTGGGGGACTCTGGGAATGGTGGCCCGACCTGGAGTTCCTCTCGCCTTTCCTATGGAGAGAGCCTCCTCTTGAGATGCGACGGGAACGCCGGGAATTCTTTCCCGACCACGCAGGGAAAGGATCCCTCCTCTCGAGCTATGAGGCGGAAACGGGGCTCCTCTGGATGTGGGCAGAACTCTCGTGCTTCCTCTCGAGTTGAGACGGGTATGTCGGGGAACTTCTTGAGTTGCAGCAAGGGTGTGAAGGACCTTTGAAAATTCCAGAGGTTAGGTGTGATTAGCCTCAAGATGCCTCAGCGGAAATGGGCCTCATATAGCCTGGAGGGGAGAACCTCCTGGATTTTCTCGAGTTGCGGCAGGTGCTCTCGACTTACGACTGGGACCCCTGGGACCCGCTCTGGTGGCCTCCAGTAAAGGCCAGTCCCCATGCAAGGTGCTCGGGGGCCTCTCGGGATTCCTCTCCCGTCGATGCCGGGGCCTAAGACCTTGTGTGGAGTTGGTGCCGGAACCTGAGGATTCCTCTCCATTGCTGACATGGATCTTGGGGTACTTCTGGAGTCTCCCCAGGGGAGTCAGTACGCGTCTCGAGTGGGGGCATGCACGTGCGCTTTCCTCCCGAGCTGTAGCAGCAGTGTCTCCCTTCCCCTCGCGAGGATCAAGAGATCAGGGGCTTTCCCTCGAGGCTTTCCCACGAGGCTTTCCCACGAGGCTTTCCCACAAGGCTCTCCCACGTGCCACCGTGGTGTGAGTCCATCCTCGGCTTGAAAGTCGAGGCAGTGCAGGGGAAACAGGTTTCCCTGGAATGGACTGAGATATCTGGGGGACTCTGGGAATGGTGGCACGACCCTGGAGTTCCTCTTGACTTTCCTGTGGAGAGCGCCTCCTCTTGAGATGTGACGGGAACGCCGGGAATTCTTTCCCGACCACGCAGGGAAAGGATCCCTCCTCTCGAGCTAGGAGACGGAAACGGGGCTCCTCTGCATGTGGGCGGGACTCTCATGCTTCCTCTCGAGTGGAGCCGGGTATGTCAGGGAACTGTTTGAGTTGCAGCAACGGTGTGAAGGACCCTTTGGAAGTTCCAGAGGTTAGGTGTGATTAGCCTCGAGACATGAAAGCGGAAATGGGCCTCATCTCGACTGGAGGGGAGAACCTCCTGGATTTTCTCGAGTTGCGGCAAGTGCTCTCAACTTACGACGGGGACCTCAGGGACCCGCTCTTGTGGCCTCAGGAAAGGCCAGTCCCCATGCGAGTTGCTCGGGGGCCTCTCGAGATTCCTCTGGAGACGATGCCGGGGCCTAAGACCTTTTGTGAGTCGGTGTCGGAAACGGAGGATTCCTCTCCAGTGCTGACATGGATCTTGGGGTACTTCTGGAGTCTCCCCAGGGGAGTCAGTCCTCGTCTCAAGAGGTGGCATGCACGTGTGCTTTCCTCCCACTCTAGCAGCAGTTTCACACTTGCCTTCACGTGAATCAAGGATCAGGGGCTTTCCCTCTAGGCTTTCCCACGAGGCTTTCCCACAGGGCTG
Organism: Capra hircus; assembly: GCF_001704415.2. NCBI lineage: Eukaryota > Metazoa > Chordata > Mammalia > Artiodactyla > Bovidae > Capra > Capra hircus. The sequence goes on from NW_017191553.1 coordinate 9,221, forward strand.
TCCCAGTTGCCTCCGTGGTGTGAGTCGATCCTCGGCTTGAAAGTCGAGGCAGTAGCAGGGAAAACAGATTTCCCTGGTAATGGACTGGAGGTCATACTGGGGGACTCTGGGAATGGTGGCACGACCCTGGAGTTCCTCTCGCCTTTCCTGTGGAGAGCGCCTCCTCTTGAGATGCGACGGAAACTGCCGGGAATTCTTTCCGGACGACGCAGGGAAAGGATCCTTCCTCTCAGGTAGGAGGCGGAAACGGGGCTCCTCTGGATGTGGCGGGACTCTCGTGCTTCCGACTCAAGTGGAGACGGGTATGTCGGGGAACTTCTTGAGTTGCAGCAAGGTGTGAATGACCATTTGGAAGTTCCAGAGGTTAGGTGTGATTAGCCTCGAGACGCCTCAGCGGAAATGGGCCTCATCTCGCCTGGAGGGGAGAACCTCCTGGATTTTCTCGAGTTGCGGCAGGTGCTCTCCACTTACGACGGGGACCTCAGGGACCCGCTCTGGTGGCCTCAGGAAAGGCCAGTCCCCATGCGAGTTGCTCGGGGGCCTCTAGGGATTCCTCTCCTGTCGATGCCGGGCCTAAGACCTTGTGTGGAGTCAGTGCTGGAACCTGAGCATTCCTCTCCAGTGCTGACATGGATCTTGGGGTACTTCTGGAGTCTCCCCAGGGGAGTCAGTCCTCCTCTCGAGTGGGGGCATGCACGTGCGCTTTCCTCCTGAGCTGAAGCAGCAGTGTCACGCTTCCCTTGCTTGGATGAAGGGATCTGTGCCTTTCCCTCAGGCTTTCCCACGAGGCTTTCCCACGAGGCTTTCCCACGAGGCTTTCCCACGAGGCTTTCCCACAGGGCTGTCCCACGTGCCACCGTGGTGTGAGTCGATCCTCGGCTTGAAAGTCGAGGCAGTGAAGGGAAAACAGGTTTCCCTGGAATGGACTGAGACATCCAGGGGACTCTGGGAATGGTGGCACGACCCTGGAGTTCCTCTCACCTTTCCTGTGGAGCCGCCTCCTCTTGAGATGCGACGGGAACGGGAATTCTTTCCCGACCACGCAGGGAAAGGATCCCTCCTCTCGAGCTAGAGGCGGAAACGGGCTCCTCTGGATGTGCGGGACTCTCGTGCTTCCTCTCGAGTGGAGACGGGTATGTCGGGAACTTCTTGAGTTGCAGCAAGGTGTGAAGACCCTTGGGAAATTCCAGAGGTTAGGTGTGATTAGCCTCGAGAGCCTCATCGGAAAGGGCCTCATCTCGCCTGGAGGGAGAACCTCCTGGATTTTCTCGAGTTGCGGCAGGTGCTCTCGACTTTACGACGGGACCTCAGGGACCCGCTCTGGTGGCCTCAAAGGCCAGTCCCCATGCAGTTGCTCGGGGCCTCTCGGATTCCTCTCCCGTCGATGCCGGGCCTAAGACCTTGTGTGGAGTCGTGTTGGAACCTGAGGATTCCTCTCCAGTGCTGACATGGATCTTGGGTACTTCTGGAGTCTCCCAGGGAGTCAGTCCTCGTCGCGAGTGGAGG
>NW_017191554.1:0-10726 GCF_001704415.2 Capra hircus
AGTTGCGGCAGGTGCTCTAGACTGACGATGGGGACCTCAGGGACCCGCTCTCTGGTTCAGGAAATGCCAGTCCCCATGCGAGTTGCTCGGGGGCCTCTCAGGCTTCCTCTCCTGTCGATGCCGGCCTAAGATCTTGTGTGGAGTCAGTGCCGGAACCGGAGCATTCCTCACCAGTGCTGACATGGATCTTGGGGTATTTCTGGAGTCTCCTCAGTGGAGTCAGTCCTTGTCTCGAGTGAGGGCATGCACGTGCGCTTTCCTCCCGAGCTGTAGCAGCAGTGTCACGATTACCTTCACGTGGATCAAGGGATCAGGGGCTTTCCCTCGAGCTTTCCCACGAGGCTTTCCCACGAGGCTTTCCACAGGGATGTCCCACGTGCCACCGTGGTGTGAGTCGATCCTCGGTTTGAAAGTCGAGGCATTGCAGGGAAAACAGGTTTCCCTGGAATGGACTGAGACATCTGGGGACTCTGGGAATGTGGCACGACCCTGGAGTTCCTCTCGCCTTTCCTGTGGAGAGTGCCTCCTCTTGAGATGCGACGGGAACGCCGGGAATTCTTTCCCAACCACGCAGGGAAAGGATCCCTCCTCTCGAGCTAGGAGTCGGAAACGGGGCTCCCCTGGATGTGGCGGGACTCTCGTGCTTCCTCTGGAGTGGAGACGGGTATGTCGGGCAAGTTCTTGAGTTGCAGCAAGTGTGTGAAGGACCATTTGGAAGTTCCAGAGGTTAGGTCTTTTTAGCCTCGAGACGCCTCAGCACGAATGGGCCTCATCTCGCCTGGAGCGTAGTACCTCTTGGATTTTCTCGAGTTGCGGCAGGTGCTCTGAAGTTACGACGGGGACCTCAGGGACCCGCTCTGGTGGCCTCAGGAGAGGCCAGTCCCCATGCGAGTTGCTCGGGGGCCTCTCAGGATTCCTCTCACGTCGATGCCAGGGCCTAAGAAATTGAGTGGAGTTTGTGCCAGAACCTGAGGATTCCTCTCCAGTGCTGACATGGATCTTGGGGTAGTTCTGGAGTCTCCCCAGGGGAGTCAGTCCTCGTCTGGATTGGGGTCATGCACATGCGCTTTCCTCCCGAGCTGTAGCAGCAGTGTCACGCTTCCCTTCCCGTGGATCAAGGGATCAGGGGCTTTCCCTCGAGGCTTTCCCACGAGGCTTTCCCACAGGGCTGTCCCACGTGCCACCGTGGTGTGAGTCGATCCTCGGCTTGAAAGTTGAGGCAGTGCAGGGAAAACAGGTTCCCCTGGAATGGACTGAGACATCTGGGGTACTCTTTGAATGGTGGCACGACCCTGGAGACCCTCTTGCCTTTCCTGTGGAGAGCTCCTCCGATTTAGATGTGACGGGGAACGCCGGGAATTCTTTCCCGACCACACAGGGAAAGGATCCCTCCTCTCGAGCTAGGAGGCGGAAACGGGGCTACTCTGGATGTGGGCGGGACTCTCGTGCTTCCTCTCGAGTGGAGACGGGTATGTCGGGAACTTCTTGAGTTGCAGAAAGGGCGTGAGGACCCTTTCGAAGTTCCAGAGGTTAGGTGTGATTTGCCTGGAGACGCCTCAGCGGAAATGGGCCTGATCTCGATGGAGGGGAGAACCTCCTGGATTTTCTCGAGTTGCGGCAGGTGCTCTCGACTTACGACTGGGACGTCAGGGACCCGCTCTGGTGGCCTCAGGAAAGGCCAGTCCCCATGCGAGTTGCTCCGGGGCCTATCGGGATTCCTCTCCCGTCGATCCCGGGGCCTAAGACCTTGTGTGGAGTCGGTGCCGGAACCTGGGATACCTCTCCAGTACTGAAATGGATCTTGGGGTACTTCTGGAGTCTCCCCAGGGGAGTCAGTCCTCGTCTCGAGTGGGGGCATGCACAGTGCGATTTCCTCCCGAGCTGTAGCAGCAGTGTCGAGCTTCCCTTCGCGTGGATGGAGGGATCTGTGGCTTTCCCTCCAGGCTTTCCCCCCGAGGCCTTCCCATGAGGCTATCCCACAGGGCTGTCCCACGAGCCACTGTGGTGTGAGTCGATCCTCAGCCTTGAAAGTCGAGGCAGTGCAGGGAAAACAGGTTTCCCTGGAATGGACTGAGACATCTGGGGGACTCTGGAAATGGTGGCACGACCCTGGAGTTCCTCGCGCCTGTCCTGTGGAGAATGCTTCCTCATGAGATGCGCCGGGAACGCCGGGAATTCTTTCCCAACCACGCAGGGAAAGGATCCCTCCTCTACGAGCTAGGAGGCGTAAACGGGGCTCCTCTGCATGTGGGCGGGACTCTCGTGCTTCCTCTCGAGTGGAGACCGGTATGTCGGGGAACTACTTGAGTTGCAGCAAGGTTGTGAAGGACCCTTAGGAAGTTTCAAGAGGTAAGGTGTGATTAGCCTCGGAGACCTCTCAGCTGAAATGGGCCTCATCTCGCCTGGAGGGGAGAACCTCCTGGATTTTCTCTAGTTGCGGCAGGTGCTCTCGAGTTACGACGGAGACCTCAGGGACCTACTCTGGTGACCTCAGGAAAGGCCAGTCCCCATGCGAGGTGCTAGGGGGCCTCTCAGGATTCCTCTCCCGTCGATGCCGGGCCTAAGACCTTGTGTGGAGTCGGGACCAGAACCTGAGGATTCCTCTCCAGTGCTGACATGGATCTTGGCGTACTTCTGGAGTCTCCCAAGTGGCGTCAGTCCTCGGCTCGAGTGGGGTCATGCACGTGCGCTTTCCTCCCGAGCGGTAGCAGCAGTGTCACGCTTCCCTTCTCGTGGATCAAGGAGTCTGTGGCTTTCCCTGGAGTCTTTCCCATGAGGCTTTCCCACAGGGCTATTCCACTTGCCATCATGGTGTGAGTCGATCCTCGGCATGAAAGTCGAACCAGTGCAGAGAAAACAGGAACCTCCTTCCCACAGTAGGGGGTACACTGTCCCCTTGGGCGGGTATCTCCAGGTCACTGGCGCTGGGGGTTTGCCCGCGGAGGTGCGGGCCTCAGGCTCCACGTGAGAAAAGCCCCAAATGGCATTAGCTGCCAGTCCAGACGCTGGCCCCTCAGGTCTCTGGCCGGAGCCTTGGGCTCCAGGCAACTCAAAGCCCTCGGGGGTGGCACTCTGTGACTGCTGTAGGGGAAGGACGCCAAGAGCCCACGGAGGAGTTGGGGACGGGGCATGGGGGAAACGGAGGCGAGGACAGCGAGGGATCTAGGTGGAGGCGCTGGAGAGAGCGTCTGGTGTCCCGGAATGCCTCGGAGGAGCCAGCGGGGGACAGTCGAGGCCCAGGGACCTGTGGAATGTGAAAAGGCGGGAAATCCCAGAGCAAGGCAGGCTGGGAAATGGGGCGTTGGTGGCCAATTAAAAGGGACCTTGGGGCGTTTCCTGGGCGGTGAGCTCCCTTGGCACTGCTGAGGGCCCCTGATTGATCCACCTGGGGTTGATCCCACCCCCCGCTGCGAGGGAGGGCCACAAACCAAAGCCCGCCGAACTGCCCGCCCACCCCAACGGGGATCTTGGAGGTCCAGGGCTCAGCCGTGCCCGGAAAAGCCCACTCGCTCCACGGGACTCCGTCCAGGGTCTCTGCTTGGAAAGAGGCCAGGGGCGGCCCCCTCCATCTACCCACCCAAACCCTATTGACGTCAAATGGTGGCGGAGACACCTCCCGTTCTCCAGAGTCCTAAGCTGCTGGGTTCCCGCGCCCCCTCGGCCAGCAGTCTGCAGCAGTGCCCGTGTGCCTCTCCCACCATGGCTTCGTCCGGCTCCTCCAGCAACTCAAGCGGTAACGTTTGCCCTCGGTCCCTGTGGTCGGATCACATCTCAGGGGATTTGCGGGTGGCCTGGGCAAGGGCTCTCGGCCAATGTGTTGACCCCCCTCCCACCCGGAGAACGGGCGGGGACCCATTCGGCCAGGCCCGGGGTTCCGAGGCGTCAGGTGTGGCCCAAATTCGGAGGGCGTGGCATCGTTCGTTCATCTTGCTCCTTTGGCACACCACATGGCTTCTCCGTTCTCTTTTCTGGGAAGACAGTGTTGTTTCAGGGGGCATGCTGCGGGGGGCGGGGGCCCGGGGTTGCGGGGTGGTGGGAGCGGGTGCTGTGGCTGGGATGAGGCCCTTTATCCTCACATCTTCCTGTGGGAATGGGAGTCGGGGAGCTCTGTGGCCTTGCTGCCTTCAGTGGCTTCCTCTGCACAGGGGCCTAGTGGCTTCTGCGTTTTGTCAGGCGTTACGGGGTTTAGGGCTTCGCTTTGGTGGCCTTGGCCTTTGCCTTGGCCTGGGCCCTTGGCCTTGCCCTTGCCCTTGCCTTGGTCTTGGGCTTGGCCTTGCCCTGCCCTTGAACTTGAACTTGACCTTGACCTTGAACTTGACCTTGACCTTGACTTTGAACTTGAAACTGGCCTTGACCTTGACCTTGAACTTGAATTTAAACTTGACCTTGATCTTGAACTTGAACTTCAACTTGAACTTGACCTTGAACTTGACCTTGAATTGAACTTCAACTTGACCTTGAACTTGAACTTGACCTTGACCTTGACGTTGAACTGGAACTTGACTTTGAACTTGTACTTGAACTTACCTTGACCTTGAACTTGACCTGAACTTGACCTTGAACTTTGACTTGAACTTGAACTTGAACTTGACCTTGAACTTGACCTTGAACTTGAACTTGACCTTGACTTGACCAACAATGGGAGACTCGAGATTTGCTCAGAGCACGGGAGTCCAGAAGCAGGGCCCTGTATCTCCCCTTCCTTTGTGATCATTGCAAAGACATTCCTAGCTGATAGCGGAGTGCCCCTGAAGAAGCAAGCAGTGGGAGTGTGTTTGACACGACTGTGTGCCTTCCTGGCCTCATCTCCACAAGGGGCCTTCCTCTCGAATAGGCCCCATGTCCCCTTGGGGAGGGTGTCATGCCTCTTTTCTCCTCACTGCCAAAGGGTGGAGCCAAGCTCGCTCTGTCAGAGGTACAAAACAGCAATTGAATGGGTTTTCAAGCTCTTGCTAGGCTGCACCCTTTCAGGGCCCACTTTACTGAAACAGGTGCTCTGTGGCCCCTGTTGGGTATGGCAGGTTCACAAACAGGGTGAGATCCTGTCCAAGCCAAGAATTTTCCTGAAAGACCTAGGCTCACTAGAGCTCTCCTCCAGAGCAAAGGGGATAGAGGAGATGTATGGAGGAGTCTTCTGCCTTTCCCTGTGAGTGTGGGGCTAGTCCTACGGCCCAAGCTCAGGGATAACTGCCTCTAAGAAGGAATGGCAAGAAGCGCTATTCTTGGAGTTGGGACAGGGAGTTCGCAGCATGCTGGGGAAAGAAAGACTTCTTCGGGGAAGAAGAGGCAACCACCGGCGGGTGTGTTTGCAAGCCTCTATTTGGAAGGAACAGGTTTGCTTATACAACTCAAGACCTCCAGATCTGCTCAGAGGACTGAAGTTCCAGAGACAGGGCCATGTATCTCCCCTTCCCTTTGAGATCCTTGCAAAGACATTCCTAGCAGATCGTGGGAGTGCCCATGAGAAGCAAGCAGCGGGAGTGTGCTTGACATCACTGGCTGCCTACCTGGCTCAGCTCCTCAAGGGGCCTTTCTCTCCTGGTAGGCCCTATGTCCCCTTTGGGAGAGGTGGTGCCCCTTCCCACACTGCCAAAGGGTGGAGGTGGAGCAAACTCGTTCTCTCCGAGGTAAAAAAAAAAGACAAATTGGATGGATTTTTAAGCTCTTGCTATGCTGCACCCCTCCAGGACCCACTCGAGCAAAACAGGTGCCCTGTGGCCCCTAGGTCGGGTATGCAGGTTCACACACCGGGTGGGATCCCGTCAAAGCCAAGAATTTTTCTGACAGACCTAGGCTCACTAGAGCTCTCCTCCAGAGGAAAGGGGACAGAAAAGACGTGTGTGTGGAGGTGGCTCTGCCTTTCCAGGTCCCAATCTCAGGGATAACTGCCCCTAAGAAAGGAACTGCTGCTGCTGCTGCTGCTAAGTTGCTTCAGTCGTGTTCGACTCTGTGCGACGCCATAGACGGTAGCCCACTAGGCTCCCCCGTCCCTGGGATTCTCCAGGCAAGAACAGTAAGTGGGTTGCCATTGCCTTCTCCAATGCATGAAAGTGAAAATGAAAGTGCAGTCGCTCAGTCGTGTCCGACCCTCAGCGACCCCACGGACTGCAGCCTACCAGGCTTCTCCGTCCATAGGATTTTCTGAAAGGAACTGCAAGACGCGCTTTTCCTGGAGGCTGGGAAAGGGAGTTCGCAGGATGTGGGGAAAGAGATCCTCCTTCGAGGAAGAATAGGCGGCCACTTGTTTTGTGTTGCAAACCTCTATTTGGAAGGAACAGGTTAGCTTATACAAAGGGAGACCTCCAGATCTGCTCAGAGGACCGAAGTTGCAGAGGCAGGTCGGTGTATTTTCCCTTCATTTTGCGATCCTTGCAAAGACATTCCTTGCTGATAGATATTCAGCAAGGGCCTTTGAGACTGTTGTTTTCTTTCCTAGGTTCAAAGATTCCTTCAGTTCCTAATATAGATATCCTAGAAATTATCTGACATCCGTGAAAATCTGATATGTCCTGGTCAAATGCTGTCAGTTATAATTCCAGTTATCATATTAAAGCATTTCAAGTCGCAGCAGTGACCAGATTACATTGTCAATTTCTATTTAATCAGGTTTTAACCATGTCTTCTATGATTTCACACTGATGCCTTTGCAGAAATACTGCTACTTCAAGATATATGGAATATACATTTTTTAAGCTTACCGATAATTTGTTTGTTTGTTTGTTTGTCTTCTGGTAAGCTGGTACCAGATGGAATTTAGTCTCCTCTCTAGGTTAAGAGAACAAAGTTTTCTTAGAATGCAATTTTTGATAACAGACTATGAGTTTCTTTACCTTTCATTGATTTATAATTGTTTTCATCATCTGTTTTTTTACTTCGGTAAAGTAAATAAGCCTTATTTAAGATTTTGGTACATGTAGGATGGACTAAGCTTTCCCCACTCTTGCAAGTTCCCTTAACCCTTCAGATTCTTCTCGTGGGACAAAGATCTCACTTTCCTCCAGAGGGACAATCCAAGCTTTTTATTAGTTGATCTGCCCCTGACATCAGAGTCAATTTGAGCATGAGTTGGCCTATAATTTAGGCATGAAACTATGACTACATAAAGAAAAGGTGACTTTATGATTCAGGGATGGCCATGATATGCCTTGCACTTCAGAGAAAATGGGTTAAAATGATTTTTTTTTCTTCAAAACTGCACAGCCAGTTCTTTCAGCATATGCAATTGAAAACATCTAGTCATTAGGTCAGTTTTCATTCCAATCCCAAAGAAAGGCAATGACAAAGAATATTCAAGCTGCTGCACAATTGCACTCATCTCACACACTAGTAAAGTAATGCTCAAAATTCTCCAAGTTCACATGAACTGTGAACTTCCAAATGTTCAAGAGGGATTTAAAACATGCAGAGAAACCAGAGATCAAACTGCCAACATCCACTGGATCATTGAAAAAGCAAGAGAGTTCCAGAAAAAAAGACATCTATTTCTGCTTTATTGACTATGCCAAAGCCTTTGACTGTGTGGATCACAATAAACTGGGAAAAATTCTGAAAGAGATGGGAATACCAGACCACCTGACCTGTCTCTTGAGAAACCTGTATGCAGGTCAGGAAGAAACAGTTCGAACTGGACATGGAACAACAGACTGGTTCTAAATAGGAAAAGGAATATGTCAAGGCAGTGTATTGTCACCCTGCTTATTTAACTTATATGCAGAGTACATCATGAGAAACACTGGGCTGGAGGAAGCACACGCTGGAATCCAGATTGCTGGGAGAAATATCAAGAATCTCAGATATGCAGATGACACCACCCTTATGGCAGAAAGTGAAGAAGAACTAAAGAGTCTCCTGATGAAAGTGAAAGAGGAGAGTGAAAAAGTTAGCTTAAAGCTCAGCATTCAGAAAACTAAAATCATTGCATCCAGTCTCATCACTTCATGGCAAATAGATGGGAAAACATTGGAAACAGCAGCAGACTATTTTGGGGGGCTTGGAAATCACTGCAGGTGATGGCTGCCTCCATGAACTTAAAACATATTTATGACTTGGAAGAAAAGTGATGACCAAACTAGACAGCATATTAAAAAGCCGAGACGTTGCTTTGCCAACAAAGATCCATCCAGTCAAGGCTATGGTTTTTCCATATGTCATGGATGGATATGAAAGATGTACTATAAAGAAAGTGACAGCTGAAAATTAGATGCTTTTGAACTGTGGTGTTGGAGAAGATGCTTGTAGGTCGCTTAGACTACAAGGAGACGCAACCACTCCATCCTAAAGGAAATCAGGTCTGAATATACATTGGAAGGACTAATACTGAACCTGAAACTCCAATACTTTGGCCACTTGATGTGAAGAGCTGACTCACTTGGAAGTTGCTTTGATTTGCCTGTGAGTGTGGGAGCCCTCCTGGGCAAAGGGCCTCAGGGGTCATTGCCACTGAATCACGACCTCCAAGCAAGCGCATTCCAGCTGTGTGACATTCAGGAAGCAGGAGACTGGGAAAACTATCTTCCTTAGAGGAAGGAAAGTCATCCACAGAGAGTGTGTTTTCAGGCCTCTCTTTGCAGCAAGTGTTTTGCTTCTCAGACATCAGAGCTGCAGGCTTGCTCTGAGGGCCTCAATTGCAGAGTCAGGGCTGTGTGTCTCACTGCACTTTCCAAGCATTGCAGACACATTCCTAGGTTGGAGCAGTGCTTCCCATGAGAAAGAAGCCTCGGGAGTGTGTCTGAGCGGGCTGAGTGCCATGCTAGGGTCACCTAGTCGAGGGCACCTTGCACATCCAATGGGCCCCAGGCGAGTAGCTATGGACCGGCCCTTCGGTTGAGATATCCCAAAGCAGGGAACAAAGCTAGCTCTGTCAGAAGGAGGAAAACAGCAATGGGATGGATTTTCAAGCAGTTGCTAAGTCACACCACGTTAGGGCTCCCGGGAAAGAAATGCGAATTTTGGCCTCTAGGCCCAGTATCCAGATGTGTGCACAGGATATTTTCCCCACAGGATCCAAGAATGTTCCAGACAGACCTAAGCTCACTAGCTCTCTCCTGCAGAGGAAATGAAATATTGTTGCTGAACCACGAAAAGATGCTGGGATTCTTGGCTTATGGAGGAGAAGAATTCAATCCAGGGCCCAAGACGAGGCTTGATTGCTCAGAGCTTTTGTGCAATAGAGTTTTATTAAAGGATAAAGGAGATAGAGAAAGCTTCTGACAGAGACATCACAAGGGGCAGAAAACGTACCCCCTTGCTAGTGTTAGTAATGGAGTTATATACTCTCCAATAAGTTATGACGAACAAAAGAATGTCTGGAGGTTGTAAAGACTCACTAGACCTACTCCCATAATTGACATTTTAAGATAACAGGATTAGCCAGAAGGTTTTTTCCAGAGACCGTCCTCAAGAAGGATGCATGATTGTTATATAATCCTAAGGAATGTAGAGGGAAAAACAGTTTGTCCTTTCTTCCTCCTTGAGAATTCTAGACCCCTCTCTCCTTGGGGACCCTTGAACTTCTTAGAAACCTGCCTTGGCAATGACTCTCTCAGAAACATGATTGAACAGCCGTTTGGAGCTTCCTTTGACTTTCCCTGGGAGGGAGGGAGCCCTCCCTGAGCACAGGGCCTCAGGGGCCATGGCCAATGAAAAAGAATCTCCCAGCAAGTGCTTTTCAGCCCTGTGTGACTCTCAGCCCACAGGAGGCTGAGAAAACTCTCTTCCTTGGAGGAAGGAAAGGCAGCCCAAGAGTGTGTTTTCAGGCCTGTATCTTGCAGCAAGTGTTTGGCTTGTTAGACAGAAGACCTGCAGGCCTGTTCCAACAGACTCAATTCCAGAATCAGGGCCTTGTGTCTCCCTGCAGTTTCCTGGCCTTGCAAACACATTCCTAGGTGAGAGCAGTCCTGCCCATGGGGACTGCTGCGGGAGTGTGTCTGAGGGGGCCAGGTGTCATGCTGGGGTCACCTGGTCGAGGGCACCTTGCACCTCCAATGGACCCCAGGCAAGGAGTTGCAGGCCACCACCTTGCTTCTGAAATCCCAAAATGGGGAGCAAAGCTCGCTCTGTCAGAGGGAAGAAAACAGCAACAGGATGGATTTTCAAGCAGTTGCTAGGCTGTACTGCGTTAGGGCTCCAAGGAAGGAAAATGCGAATTTTAGCCCCTACGACTGGTATCCAGGTGGGCTCCCAGGATGATTTCCCCGCAGGATCCAAGAACGTTCCAGACAGACCTGGGCTCACTAGCTCCCTCCTGCAGAGGAAATATGATAGAACAGCTGTTTGGAGGTTGCTTTGACTTCCCCTGGGAGGGTAGGATCCCTCCCTGGGTGCAGGGCCTCAGGGGCCATTGCCGCTGAGAAATGCCCTCTAAGCCAGACCTTTCCAGCCTTGTATGACTCAGCACGGAGGAGACTGGAAAAGCTCTCTTCCTTGGAGGAAGGAAAGGCAGCCCCAGAGAGTGTGTTTTCACACCTGTATCTTGCAGCAAGTGTTTGGCGTCTCAGACGTCAGACCTCCAGGCCTGCTCCAACGGCCTCAGTTCCAGAGTCAGGGCCGTGTGTCTCCCTGCATTTTCTGAGCCTTGGGAACACATTCCTAGGTCAGAACAGTGCCCATGCTGCCATGGGGAAGGAGGCTGCGGGAGTGTGTCTGAGGGGGTCGGGTGCCATGCTGGGTCCAATAGACCCGGTACCTTCCTAGGTCAGAACAGCCTGTGGGGAAGGACAGCGGTGGG
>NW_017191555.1:0-10724 GCF_001704415.2 Capra hircus
AGTTCAAAAGGTCAAAGTCAAGTCACATTCAAGTTCATGTTCAAGTCAAGTCAAGTCAAGTTCAAGTTCAAGGTCAAGTTCAAGTACAAGTCAAGGTCAAAGTCAACGTCAAGTTCAAGTTTCAAGTTCAAAGTCAAGTTCAAGTTCAAGGTCAAGGTCAAGTTCAAGTTGAAGTTCAAGTTCAAGGCCAATGTCAAGTTCAAAGTTCAAGGTCAAGGGTCAAGTTCAAGCCATTTCAAGTTCAAAGTCAAGGTCAAGTTCAAGTTCAAGGGCACAGGCAAGGCCAAGCCCAAGACCAAGGCAAGGGCAAGGGCAAGGCCAAGGCCCAGGCCAAGGCAAAGGCCAAGCCACCAAAGCGAAGCCCAAACCCCATAACGCCTGACAAAAGGCAGAAGCCACTAGGCCCCTGTGCAGAGGAAGCCACTGAAGGCAGCAAGGCCACAGAGCTCCCCGACTCCCATTCCCACAGGAAGATGTGAGGATAAAGGGCCTCATCCCAGCACAGCACCCGCTCCCACCACCCGTAACCCCGGCCCCCGCCCCGCAGCACGCCCCCTGAAACAACACTGTCTTCCCAGAAAGAGAACGGAGAAGCCATGTGTGTGCCAAAGGAGCAAGATGAACGAACGATGCCACACCCTCCGAATTTGGGCACACCTGACGCCTCGGAACTCCCGGGCCTGGCCGATGGTCCCCGCCGTTCTCGGGTGGAGGGGGTCAACACGTTGGCCGAGAGCCCTTGCCCAGGCCACCCGCAAATCCCCTGAGATGTGATCCGACCACAGGGACTGAGGGCAAACTTACCGCTTGAGGTGCTGGAGGAGCCGGACGAAGCCATGGTGGGAGAGGCACACACGGGCACGCTGCAGACTGCTGGCCGAGTGGGGCGGGACCCAGCAGCTTAGGACTCTGGAGAACGGGAGGCGTCTCCTCCACCATTGACGTCAATAGGGTTTTGGGTGGGTAGATGGAGGGGGCCGCCCCTGGCCTCTTTCCAAGCAGAGACCCTGGACGGAGTCCGGTGGAGTGAGTGGGCTTTTCCCGGGCACGGCTGAGCCCCGGACCGCCAAGATCCCCTTCGGGGGTGGGCGGGCAGTTCGCGCACTTTGTTTGTGGCCCTCCCTCGCAGCGGGGGGTGGGATCAACCCCGGTGGATCAATCAGGGGCCCTCAGCAGTGCCAAAGGAGCTCACCGCCCAGGAAACGCCCCAAGGTCCCTTGAATTGGCCACCAACGCCCCCTTTCCCAGCCTGCCTTGCTCTGGGATTTCCACCTTTTCACATTCCACAGGCCCTGGGCCTCGACTGTCCCCCGCTGGCTCCTCCGAGGCATTCCGGGACACCAGACGCTCTCTCCAGCGCCTCCACCTAGATCCCTCGCTGTCCTCGCCTCCGTTTCCCCCATGCCCCCTCCCCAACTCCTCCGTGGGCTCTTGGCGTCCTTTCCCTACAGCAGTCACAGAGTGCCACCCCCGAGGGCTTTGAGTTGCCTGGAGCCCAAGGCTCCGGCCAGAGACCTGAGGGGCCAGCGGTCTGGACTGGCAGCTAATGCCATTTGGGGCTTTTCTCACGTGGAGCCTGAGGCCTGCACCTCCGCGGGCAAACCCCCAGCGCGAGTGCCCTGGAGATACCCACCCAAGGGACAGTGTACCCCCTACTGTGGGGAAGGAGGTTCCTGTTTTCTCTGCACTGGTTCGACTTTCACGCCGAGGATCGATTCACACCATGATGGCAAGTGGAATAGCCCTGTGGGAAAGCCTCATGGGAAAGACTCCAGGGAAAGCCACAGATTCCTTGATCCACGAGAAAGGAAGCGTGACACTGCTGCTACCGCTCGGGAGGAAAGCGCACGTGCATGACCCCACTCGAGCCGAGGACTGACGCCACTTGGGAGACTCCAGAAGTACGCAAGATCCATGTCAGCACTGGAGAGGAATCCTCAGGTTCTGGTCCCAGACTCCACACAAGGTCTTAGGCCCCGGCATCGACGGGGAGAGGAATCCTGAGAGGCCCCCTAGCACCTTGCATGGGGACTGGCCTTTCCTGAGGTCACCAGAGCGGGTCCCTGAGGTCTCCGTTGTAACTCGAGAGCACCTGCCGCAACTAGAGAAAATCCAGGAGGTTCTCCCCTCCAGGCGAGATGAGGCCCATTTCCGCTGAGGGTCTCGAGGCTAATCACACCTAACCTCTGGAACTTCGAAAGGGTCCTTCACACCCTGGCTGCAAGTCAAGAAGTTCTCCGACATACCCATCTCCACTCGAGAGGAAGGACGAGGGTCCCGACCACATCCAGCGGAGCCCCGTTTCCGCCTCATAGCTCGAGAAGAGGGATCCTTTCCCTTCGTCATCGGGAAAGAATTCCCGCCTTTCCGTCGCATCTCAAGAGGAGGCGCTCTCAACAGGAAAGACGAGAGGAACTCCAGGGCCTTGCCAGCATTCCAGAGTCCCCCAGATGTCTAAGTTCATTCCAGAAAACCTGTTTTCCCTGCACTGCCTCGACTTTCACGCCGAGGATCGACTCACACCACCGTGGCACGTGGACAGCCCTGTTGGAAAGCCTCGGGGAAAGCCTCAATGGAAAGCGACAGATCCCTTGATCCACACGTCGGCAAGCGTGACACTGCTGTTGCAGCTCGCGAGGAAATGGCAGCTGCATGCCTCACACGAGATGAGGACTGACTTCCTGGTGAGACTCCAGAAGTACGGAAAGATTCATGTCAGCACTGGAGAGGCATCCTCAGGGTCTGGCCCGACTCCACACAAGGTCTTAGGCACCGCATCGATGGAGAGGAATCCCAGAGGCCCCTGGTAACTCGCATGGGGACTGGCTTTCCTGAGGCCACCAGAGCGGATCCCTGAGGTCCCGTCGTAAGTCGAGAGCACCTGCTGCAACTCGAAAAATCCATGAGGTTCTCCCTCCAGGCGAGATGAGGCCCATTTCCGCTGAGGCGTCTCGAGGCTAATCACACCTAACCTCTGGAACTTCCAAAGGGTCCTTCACACCCTTGTTGCAACTCAAGAAGTTCCCCGACATCCTCGTCTCCACTCGAGAGGAAGCACTAGAATGCCGCCCACATCTAAAGGAGCCCGTTTCCGCCTCTAGCTCGAGAGGACGGATCCTTTCCCTGCGTGTTCGGAAAGAATTCCCGCGTTCCCTCGCATCTCTAGAAGAGGGCTCTCCACTGGAAAGGAAAGGAACTCCAGTGTCGTGCACCATTCCAGGTTCCCCAGATGTCTCAGTCCATTCCAGGGAAACCTGTTTTCCCTGCACTGCCTCGATTTCAAGCCGAGGATCACGCATACACGGTGGCACGTGGGACAGCCCTGTGGGAAAGACTCGTGGGAAAGCCTCGAGGGAAAGCCACAGATCCCTTGATCACGGAAGGGAAGCGTGACTCTGCTGCTACAGCTCGGATAGGAAAGCGCACGTGATTGCCCCGACATCGGAGACGTGAGAAATGACTCCCCTGGGGAGACTCCAGAAGTACCTCCAAGATCCATGTCAGCACTGGGGAGGAATTCTCAGGTTCCGGCACCGACTCCACACATGGTCTTAGGCCCCGGCATCGAAGGGAGAGGAAATCCCGAAAGGCCCACAGGAACTCCCATCGGGACTGGCCTTTTCCTGTGGCCAACCAGAGCAGGTCCCTGAGGTCCCCATCATAAGGTCGAGAGCACCTACAGCAACTCGAGAATATCCAGGAGGTACTCCGCTCCAGGCGAGATGAGGCCCATTTCTGCCTGAGTTGTCTCGACGCTAATCACATCTAACATCTGGAACTTCCAAAGGGTCCTTCACGCACTTGCTGCAACTCAAGATGTTCCCCGACATACCCTTCTCCACTCGAGAGGAAGCACGAGAGTCTCGCCCACATCCAGGGGAGCCCGTTCCCGCCTCCTAGCTCGAGAGGAGGGATCCTTTCTCTGCGTGGTCGGGAAAGAATTCCCGGCGTTCCCGTCACATCTCAAGAGGAGGCGCTCTCCACAGGAAAGGCGAGAGGAACTCCAGGGTCGTGCCACCATTCCCTGAATCCCCCAGATGTCTCAGTCCATTCCAGGGAAAACTGTTATCCCTGCACTGCCTCGACTTTCAAGCCGAGGATCAACTCAAACCACGGTGGCACGTGGACAGCCCTGTGGGAAAGCCTCGTGGGAAAGCCTCGATCGAAAGCCACAGATCCCTTGATCCACGCGAAGGGAAGTGTGACACTGCTGCTACAGCTCGGGAGGAAAGCAAACGTGCATGCCCCCACTCGAGTCGAGGACTGACTCCCCTGGGGAGACTCCAGAAGTACCCCAAGATCCATGTCAGCACTGGAGAGGAATCCTCAGGTTCCGGCACCCACTCCACACAAGATCTTAGGCCCCGGCATCGACGGGAGAGGAATCCTAAGAGGCCCCCGAGAAACTCGCATGGGGACTGGCCTTTCCTGAGGCCACCAGAGCGGGTCCCTGAGGTCCCCATCGTAAGTCGAGAGCACCTGCCGCAACTCGAGAAAATACAGGAGGTTCTACCCTTCAAGCGAGATGAGGCCCATTTCTGCTGAGGCGTCTCGAGGCTAATCACACCTAAACTTTGGGAACTTCCAAAGGGTCCTTCACACCCTTGCTGCAACTCCAGAAGTTCCCCGACATACCCGTCTCCACTCGAGAGGAAGCACGAGAGTCCCGCCCACATCCAGAGGAGTCCCGGTTCCGCCTCCTTGCTCGAGAGGAGGGATCCTTTCCCTGCGTTTTCGGGAAAGAATTCCCGGCGTTCCCGTCGCATCTCAAGAGGAGGCGCTCTCCACAGGAAAGGAGAAAGGAACTCCAGGGTCGTGCCACCATTCCCAGAGACCCCAGATGCCTCAGTCCATTCCAGGGAAACCTGTTTTCCCTGCACTGCCTCGACTTTCAAGCGGAGGATCGACTCACACCGTGGTGGCTCGTGGGACAGCCCTGTGGGAAAGCCTCGTGGGAAAGCCTCGTGGGAAAGCCTCGTGGGAAAGCCTCGAGGGAAAGCCACAGATGTCTTGATCCACGCGAAGGGCAGCGTGACACTGCTGCTACAGATCGGAAGGAAGGCGCACGTGCATGCCCCGAATCGAGACGTGGACTGACTCCCCTGGGGAGACTCCAGAAGTACCCCAAGATCCATGTCAGCACTGTGGAGGAATCCTCAGGTTCCGGCACCGACTCCACACATGGTCTTAGGCCCCGGCATCGACGGGAGAGGAATCCCGAAAGGCCCCACAGGAACTCCCATCGGGACTGGCCTTTCCTGTGGCCACCAGAGCAGGTCCCTGAGGTCCCCATCATAAGTCGAGAGCACCTACAGCAACTCGAGAAAATCCAGGAGGTTCTCCGCTCCAGGCGAGATGAGGCCCATTTCTGCTGAGTTGTCTCGAGGCTAATGACATCTAACATCTGGAACTTCCAAAGGGTCCTTCACACACTTGCTGCAACTCAAGATGTTCCCCGACATACCCGTCTCCACTCGAGAGGAAGCACGAGAGTCTCGCCCACATCCAGGGGAGCCCCGTTCCCGACTCCTAGCTCGAGAGGAGGGATCCTTTCCCTGCGTGGTCGGGAAAGAATTCCCGGCGTTGCCGTCGCATCTCAAGAGGAGGCGCTCTCCACAGGAAAGGAGAGAGGAACTCCAGGGTCGTGCCACCATTCCCAGAATCCCCCAGATGTCTCAGTCCATTCCAGGGAAATCTGTTTTCCCTGCACTGCCTCGACTTTCAAGCCGAGGATCGACTCACAACATGGTGGCACGTGGGACAGCCCTGTGGGAAAGCCTCGTGGGAAAGCCTCGTGGGAAAGCCTAGAGGGAAAGCCACAGATCCCTTGATCCACGTAAAGGGATGCGAGACACTCCTGCTACAGCTCGGGAGGAAATCGCACGTGCATGCCCCCACTCGAGACGAGGACTGACGCCCCTGGGGAGATTCCAGAAGTACCCCAAGATCCATGTCGGCACTGGAGAGGAATCCTCAGGTTCCGGCACCCACTCCACACAAGGTCTTAGGCCCCGACATCGACGGGATAGGAATCCCGAGAGGCCCCCGAGCAACTCGCATGGGGACTGGCCTTTCCTGAGGCCACCAGAGCGTGTCCCTGAAGTCCCCGTCATAAGGCGAGAGCACCTGCCGCAAGTCGAGAAAATCCAGGAGGTTCTCCCCTCCAGGCGAGATCAGGCCAATTTCCGCTGAGGCGTCTCGAGGCTAATCACACCTAACCTCCGGAACTTCCACAGGGTCCTTCACATCCTTGCTGCAACTCAAGAAGTTCCCCGAAATACCCGTCTCCACTCGAGAGGAAGCACGAGAGTTCGGCCCACATCCAGAGGAGCCCCGTTTGTGCCTCCTAGCTCGAGAGGAGGGATCCTTTCCCTGCGTGGTCGGGAAAGAATTCCCGGCGTTCCCGTCGCATCTCAAGAGGAGGCGCTCTCCACAGGAAAGTCAAGAGGAACTCCAGGGTCATGCCACCATTCCCAGAGTCCCCAAGATGTCTCAGTCCATTCCACGAAACCTGTTTTCCCTGCACTGCCTCGACTTTCAAGCGGAGGATCGACTCACACCGTGGTGGCTCGTGGGACAGCCCTGTGGGAAAGCCTCGTGGGAAAGCCTCGTGGGAAAGCCTCGAGGGAAAGCCACAGATGTCTTGATCCACGCGAAGGGCAGCGTGACACTGCTGCTACAGATCGGAAGGAAGGCGCACGTGCATGCCCCGAATCGAGACGTGGACTGACTCCCCTGGGGAGACTCCAGAAGTACCCCAAGATCCATGTCAGCACTGTGGAGGAATCCTCAGGTTCCGGCACCGACTCCACACATGGTCTTAGGCCCCGGCATCGACGGGAGAGGAATCCCGAAAGGCCCCACAGGAACTCCCATCGGGACTGGCCTTTCCTGTGGCCACCAGAGCAGGTCCCTGAGGTCCCCATCATAAGTCGAGAGCACCTACAGCAACTCGAGAAAATCCAGGAGGTTCTCCGCTCCAGGCGAGATGAGGCCCATTTCTGCTGAGTTGTCTCGAGGCTAATGACATCTAACATCTGGAACTTCCAAAGGGTCCTTCACACACTTGCTGCAACTCAAGATGTTCCCCGACATACCCGTCTCCACTCGAGAGGAAGCACGAGAGTCTCGCCCACATCCAGGGGAGCCCCGTTCCCGACTCCTAGCTCGAGAGGAGGGATCCTTTCCCTGCGTGGTCGGGAAAGAATTCCCGGCGTTGCCGTCGCATCTCAAGAGGAGGCGCTCTCCACAGGAAAGGAGAGAGGAACTCCAGGGTCGTGCCACCATTCCCAGAATCCCCCAGATGTCTCAGTCCATCCCAGGGAAACCTGTTTTCCCTGCACTGCCTCGACTTTCAAGCCGAGGATCGACTCACAACATGGTGGCACGTGGAACAGCCCTGTGGGAAAGCTTCTAGGGAAAGCCTCGTGGGAAAGCCTCGAGGGAAAGCCACAGATCCCTTGATCCACGTGAAGGGAAGCGTGACACTGCTGCTACAGCTCGGGAGGAAATCGCTCGTGCATGCCCCCACTCGAGACGAGGACTGACGCCCCTGGGGAGACTCCAGAAGTACCCCAAGATCCATGTCAGCACTGGCAGAGGAATCCTCAGGTTTCTGGCACCGACTCCATAGAAGGTCTTAGGCACCCGCATCGACGTGAGAGGAATCCCGAGACGCCCTCGAGCAACTCGCATGGGGACTGGCCTTTCCTGAGGCCACCAGAGCGGGTCCCTGAGGTCCCCGTCATAAGCCGAGAGCACCTGCCAGCAACTTGAGAAAATCCAGGAGGTTCTCGCCTCCAGGCGTGAAGAGGCCCATTTCCAATGAGGCGTCTCGAGGCTAATCACACCTAACCTCTGGAACTTCCAAATGGTCCTTCACACCCTTGCTGCAACTCAAGAAGTTCCCCGACATACCCGTCTCCACTCGAGAGGAAGCACGAGAGTCCCGCCCACATCCAGAGGAGCCCCGTTTACGCCTCCTTGCTCGAGAGGAGGGATCCTTTCCCTGCGTGGTCGGGAAAGAATTCCCGGCGTTCCCGTCGCATCTCAAGAGGAGGCGCTCTCCACAGGAAAGTCAAGAGGAACTCCAGGGTCGTGCCACCATTCCCAGAGTCCCCCAGATGTCTCAGTTCATTCCAGGGAAAACTGTTTTCCCTGCACTGCGTCGACATTCAAGCCGAGGACCGACTCACACCACGGTGGCACGTGGGACAGCCCTGTGGGAGAGCCTCGTGGGAAAACCTCATGGGAAAGCCTCGAGGGAAAGCCACAGATCCCTTGATCCACGCCAAGAGAAGCGTGACACTGCTGCTACAGCTTTGGGAGGAAAGCGAACGTGCATGCCCCCACTCGAGACGAGGACTGACTCCCCTGGGGAGACTCCAGAAGTACCCCAAGATCCATGTCAGCACTGGAGAGGAATCCTCAGGTTCCATAATCAACTCCACACAAGGTCTTAGGCCCCGGCATCGACGGGAGAGGAATCCCGAGAGGCCCCAATAGCAACTCCCATGGGGACCGGCCTTTCCTGAGGCCACCAGAGCGGGTCCCTGAGGTCCCCGTCGAAAGGTGAGAGCACCTGCCGCAAACTCGAGAAAATCCAGGAGGTTATCCCCTCCAGGCGAGATGAGGCTGGTTTCCGCTGAGGCGTCACCAGGCTAATCACAACTAAGTTCTGGAACTTCCAAACGGTCCTTCACACCCTTGCTGCAACTCAAGAAGTTCCCCGACATACCCGTCTCCACTCGAGAGGAAGCACGAGAGTCCCGCCCACATCCAGAGGAGTTCCTTTCCGCCTCCTAGCTCCAGAGGAGGGAATCCTTTCCCTGCGTGGTCGGGAAAGAATTCCCGGCGATTCCGGTCGCATCTCAAGTGGAGGCGCTCTCCACAGGAAAGGTGAGAGGTACTCCAGGGTCGTGCCACCACTCCCAGTGTCCCCCAGATGTCTCAGTCCATTCCAGGGAAACCTGTTTTCCCTGCACTGACTCGACTTTCAAGCCGAGGATCGACTCACACCACGGTGGCACGTGGGACAGCCCTGTGGGAAAGCCTCGAGGGAAAGCCACAGATCCCTTGATCCACGCGAAGGGAAGCGTGACACTGCTGCTACAGCTCGGGAGGAAAGCAAACGTGCATGCCCCCTTCGAGACCAGGACTGACCTCCCCTGGGGAGACTCCAGAAGTACCCCAAGATCCATGTCAGCACTGGAGAGGAATCCTCAGGTTCCGGCACCACTCCACACAAGATCTTAGGCCCCGGCATCGACGGGAGAGGAATCCCAAGAGGCCCCCCGAGAAACTCGCATGGGGACTGGCCTTTCCTGAGGCCACCAGAGCGGGTCCCTGAGGTCCCCATCGTAAGTCGAGAGCACCTGCCGCAACTCGAGAAAATCCAGGAGGTTCTACCCTCCAAGCGAGATGAGGCCCATTTCCGCTGAGGCGTCTCGAGGCTAATCACACCTAACCTTTGGAACTTCCAAAGGGTCCTTCACACCCTTGCTGCAACTCAAGAAGTTCCCCGACATACCCGTCTCCACTAGAGCGGAAGCACGAGAGCCCGCCCACATCCAAAGGAGCCCGTTTCCGCCTCCTAGCTAGAGAGGAGGGATCTTTTCCCTGCGTGGTCGGGAAAGAATTCCCGGCGTTCCCGTCGCATCTCAAGAGGAGGCGCTCTCCACAGGAAAGGCGAGAGGAACTCCAGGGTCGTGCCACCATTCCTAGAGTCCCCCAGATGTCTCAGGCCATTCCAGGGAAACCTGTTTTCCCTGCACTGCCTCGATTTTCAAGCCGAGGATCGACTCACAAACACGGTAGCATGTGGGACAGCCCTGTGGGAAAGCCTCGTGGGAAAGCCTCCTGGGAAAGCCTCGAGGAAAACCACAGATCCCTTGATTCTCGAGAAGGGAAGCGTGACACTGCTGATACAGCTCGGGGAGGAAAGCGCACGTGCATGCCCCGAATCGAGACGTGGACTGACTCCCCTGGGGAGACTCCAGAAGTACCTCAAGATCCATGTCAGCACTGGGGAGGAATTCTCAGGTTCCGGCACCGACTCCACACATGTCTTAGGCCCGGCATCGAAGGAGAGGAATCCCGAAAGGCCCCACAGAACTCCCATCGGGACTGGCCTTTCCTGTGGCCAACAGAGCAGGTCCCTGAGGTCCCCATCTAAGTCGAGACACCTACAGCAACTCGAGAAATATCCAGGAGGTACTCCGCTCCAGGCGAGATGAGGCCCATTTCTGCTGAGTTGTCTCGACGCTAATCACATCTAACTCTGGAACTTCCAAAGGGTCTTCACGCACTTGCTGCAACTCAAGATGTTCCCGACATACCTTCTCCACTCGAGAGGAAGCACGAGAGTCTCGCCCACATCCAGGGAGCCCCGTTCCCGCCTCCTAGCTCGAGAGGAGGGATCTTTCTCTGCGTGGTCGGGAAAGAATTCCGGCGTTCCGTCACATCTCAAGAGGAGGCGCTCTCCACAGGAAAGGCGAGAGGAACTCCAGGGTCGTGCCACCATTCCCTGAATCCCCCAGATGTCTCAGTCATTCCAGGGAAAACTGTTATCCCTGCACTGCCTCGACTTTCAAGCGAGGATCAACTCAAACCACGTGGCACGTGGGACAGCCCTGTGGGTAGCCAGCAGGGTCACACTCCTTACGCGTGGCATCAACAGGGATCTGTGAGCTTTTCGATCGACGGCTTTTTTTTCCACGGGCTTT
>NW_017191556.1:0-10724 GCF_001704415.2 Capra hircus
AAAACAGCTCCGACACTAGTTCTGGTCTTCTGAGGACACAGGGCACTGAATCAAGAGCCGTCTTTCTGGACCTGTGATCTGGTCCGCATAAAGGCAGACTGTAGAGGAATCCTGGCTTGGGGAGCCAAGGTGGGAACCCACAGCCCCCTTGCTTACATCGAGCTGGGACAGGCTCACAGGCCGGATGTTTAGGTAGCGCCTCCATCCTCCCCTCTGCATGGCCCTGGGACCTGCATTGCTCTAGTCTGGGTCCCTCCTCTCCCTCCCCTACTTGCCTGCCAGAGACCAGGGTCCTGCCCCTCCTCCACCAGGGCTTCACACCTCCAGAGAGCATGCCCAGGCATGGTAGGGCATGGAATCTGGAGAGCTTGCTAAGCGAGGAGCCCACTGGCAGCACCTGGAAGCGGGTGGAGTGGAGGCCAGAAGCTGGGATTTTTCCTTAATAACAACTTGGCGGCCCAATTCATTGGTGGCTCTGCAAGCCTGTTCAACTCTGCTCTGCCCGCCAAGAGGAGCCTTCATCTTCAAAGCGTTTTGGGAACAGTTAATTAACCCCCACAGCCCTCCTGCCTACCCAGGAGGCTGCTGGTTCCCTGATCTCCTTGAGGTGGTGCAAGGGGAGGGCAGTGAAACTAAAGCTTAGAGAAAGGGTGTGGGGCTGGATCCAAGTGCTCCCAGCATCCTGGGCGTGGAAGCTGCCTTCCTTTCCAGGCCTTCCAGGCCTGCCCTCAGGTAGCTAGTGGGACCTCCAGAGGCCAAGCCATATAGTGAGGGGGCTATGGGTTGAAGTTTATCTTGCAACACAGTTTATTTTAGTTTAGTCCTACCATCTCCCTGTGCCTTAGTTTCTACCTCCTTAAAACAAGGGACATTAACAGTACCTAGTTGTCAGCGCCATGGTGGCAATCTAATGGGATGTGGAGGAACAAAAGCTCTGGAACTGTGTCCAAATAAAGATCAGAAGAAATCAGGAGTAACTGGAAGCTGTGTCATGGATGGAGAGGGGTGACTGAGTGGATGGAAAGGGACCCTTAAACAGGAGAGGGTGAGGAGGCAGGCCCTTGTGCTCTGTGAGCAGGGCTGCTGCCCAACACTGGCAGAGGGAGAGAATTGCTGGCAGAGAAGAGGGAGCAGGAACCTTACTCCTGGCAGCATCTTCTCTTTCCTCGTCTTCATCCACTTTTTTTATCCTCCTTCAAGTTTTACACAGACACACAGACACAGACACAGACACACAGACACAGACACACACACACACACACACACACACACACAGGCACTCAAATAAGAAAGAGCAGCCCCAGGGGATATCTCATACCAGCATCCAGCCACATGAAGATGCTCCACCCAGGTGTCCAGGTGTCCTAAATGAAGCCAGGGAGGGGTGAAGGTGGTGAGCCGAGTGCCAAATGAAACAGCTGCCTTGAAGAAGCATTCCTTTTCTGTTCTCATTTTTCTGACCACCCTCAATATTTTATGTGTCCCTGGTGGCTCAAATGGTAAAGAATCTGCCTGCAGTGCAGGAGACCTGGGTTCGATCCCTGGGTTGGGAAGAATCCCTGGAGAAGGAAAAGGCTACCCACTCCAGTATTCTGATCTGGAGAATCCTATGGACTGTATAGTCCATGGGGTCACAAAGAGTCAGACACGACTGAGTGACTTTCACTTCTTAGGGCAAGTACCATACTTCTCCTTCTGTTCTGGTTATTTCTCCCTATATCCTACCTCCCCTATGAGACTGGAAGCTCCTCGAAGGGAGCAATAGGGTCTTGTTTCTCAGTGGCCACTGCCCTGGCATATGGGGAGTTAGCACGTCCTGGGTGGCCCCAGCATCATAGCAAGGATTTAGTCTCTGCACCCAAGTGTGAGGGTCAGCCTCAGCTTCCACATTTTACACCAAAGGACACTGAGGCTTTGAGTGGGAAAGTGACTTGCTCGTGGTCATACTGCCAAGGTGAAGCAGAACCAGTACAGCAACTAACACCAGTGCTCAGCCTCCTCTTACAGCGCACTGTTTTCTCCCTGGGAGTTTCCAGGGGGCTCTCTCTCCCTGGAATCTGGAGGGGGCGGAGTGCCTCATCTGGGGGTTCAGAGAAACTGGCAGCAGCCTGACTTGAAGATTGGCTTGGCCTCAGATACCTGCACCCACAGTACCCTTTCCATGCAATAAACTGAGAGGCAGCGGCCGCCTGCCCCACCTACCACGTGCCTGGGAGGAGGCAGCCTATTGGCAGCAGAGCCAGGACAAGACCAGAACTGAGCCAGGCTTCTGGGGGTGGCTAAGCTGGGGCCTGCTGCTGCTTTATCCTCCTCCTCAGACATGGGCCCTCGGGTCAGGACAAAGTGTTTGGGGCACCACTGAGAATCTGTGCACCACCCCTCCTCATGAAGCCAAGCCTGGGCATGGGCTACTGTGGCCAGGCCCTGTGGGCAGACGAGGGGGCAACCTGGTGCTGGTAGGAGGAGTGGCCAGGTGAGCTGCCCTAACTCCAGAGGAGGAGGGGCCTGGAAGTCCAGAACAGGAGACTTGTTTCTCTGGAAGGGAAACTTCAAACACTAATTGGTAGTTGCAAGTAATTAAAGTAATTTACTCAGATTATAAAGAAATTTCTTAAGAGTGATTAAGCAACTCCAGCTGTGTATGGTTGTTGGTAATGACTTCCCCAGGGGATTAGTGCACTTGGCAGGGTGTAAGAGGGATGCTCACACCCGATGCGTCCTGATTCCTGGGCATGGAGGCAGGGCACGAGCACTGGGGGTGCTAGGGACTGCTGAGCCTCACTGCTGGAGACTGACATCCTGCCTGGGTGTGCCGGAGCTCCACATGTACCAGGTACTCTCAGCTGCAGATCCATGTGCAGACACACTCGTGTGCACAGCATACATATGTCCTTACACAGAGCCCCAGACTTGGACACAGGTGTGTTGACTTTTCCCTAGCTGCACAAAGAGACCCTGGCAATCATGTGCCTGTGCACACAGTGACTATATAAATCACACGCACAGTATTCTGCCCACCTGGGTATCCACACTAATCAGTGTCAGCAGGCACAGATACTGGCATAGGCACCACAGCCATGTCCGGACACTGCACAGATTTTCAAACCTGCTTACAATCAGGTACACACATGGTTGCGGGTGCATGAAGGACAGACACATGTTTTACACAAAGAAATGCACATCCGCAAATGCAGTGACACGTGGCCAGGGGCATGTATAGAATCACACACAGTTCCAGACGTCTCTTTCAACCCAGACAAATGGAACCCCACATGCATAGACTCAGGCACTTGTACAGAAACCTTGTGCACAACTACAGACCGACCTAGAAAGTGATAGTGTTAGTCACTCAGTCGTGTCTGACTCTTTGCGACCCATGGACTGTAGCGTGCCAGGCTCTTCGTCCATGGGATTCTTGGGGCAAGACTACTGGAGTGGGTTGCCATGCCCTTCTCCAGGGGATCTTCCCAACCCAGGGATCGAACCCAGGTCTCCTGCATTGCAGGTGGATTCTTTACCATCTGAGCCACCAGGGAAGCCTTGCAAGACTCAGGCGCTTGTATAGAGCCTCACACACAACCACAAACTGACCTAGACGTGCAGCTTATCTCACACACACACACACACACACGCACGCACACACGATGTTGGTTCTGCAGCGTGCTGAAGTTACTCAAAGGTGGCTGAGTCAGGACCTAGTTGTTCTCAGGAGCACTGCTTTGTGGATTCCTCAGCAGCCACTCCTCCCCAGGCCACACCCGGAGAGTGGGAGGTGGGTCAGAAGTGGAAGGGGAAAAGAGCGTGGGCTACAGCAGCGACATGGCTGAGGTGAGCTCTGAGCAGCCCTCTGTGGCAGTGGGATGGAGGTCACAGGGCACAGGACTCCAGGCCCCGAACGTCACTTTCTAGCTATGTGACCTATTCACATATGTCTCCCTTCACGTTTCTGACACTTCCTTTCTTCACCTGCAAAATGAGGATAATAATGCTGCCAGTTGGTCCTGAGGATGAATTGAAAGAACGCACATGGGAGCACTTAGCACGCAGTAGGCTAGCAGTAGATGGAAATTTCCTTCCTCTGAGACGTGAGGGACTGCCTAAGGCACCCCTCAGCTAGGGGAAAACCTCCTCTGAAATTCCCCACAGAAAGTAGGCGGGACTTGGACTCTGCTGCACCCTCCAAGGCTCCCCAGGGTTCAGACTACTGGTTTCCAGAGTTGGAAAGTCTGATCCAAAGCAGCAAGAGTCCAGGGCCTTTGAAGCCCTCAGGAGCCCTGGTCTCCGGTGGCACAGTCTCTCACTCACTGTACAATCCTGGGGAGTTCTCTTCCCTTTTCTGGTCCTCAGATCCCTTCTCTGTTCCCTGATAGTGTAAGGACATGGAGAAAGGATGACCTCAGTGATCTGAAAGCTTCCTCCCAGTGCTGCCATTCCAGGGTTCATGTAAATGACTCACTTGAGTTTTGGGTGAATGTGAATGATGGAATGACTATGCTCCTTATTTTGCCTCGAGAGGATCTTTGCTCTCTGTGGGGCTACTGATGTCAAGGAGGGATGGGAATGGGTGCTGAGTGTAGGAGCACCTTGCTGGGGAATATGGAATCCCCAAGCTCAGGCATAAAAGAGGGAAAGAATGGAGTTACAACCAGTGTGCGTGGGCCCATGGAAGAAAATGAGTCTGGGAAACGCCTCTGAGGATGGCTGCCCCTGCTCCATTTCAACTTCAGTGAATGCCAAGGGCAACTGAAGCTCTACTTTCTTGACCCTTTGAGGGCTCCCCAGAGTTGTTATTTTGGTGACCTCCCCCACACAGACACAACTTGTTTCTCCGTCCAGAGTAGGGAAGTCCTTAAAACAGAAAAGGGACTGTGGATTTGTTGCAGAGACAGGAAGGAGGAGAGATGTCTTCCTGGTAGGCAGGGAAGAGCAGGTGCAATTGTTGAAACATAGAAAAAGAGCTGAGTCTGCTGCTTGTGGCTTGTGGCAGAAAGCAGAAGCCCTTTTGAGGGAGAGGAAGTGGGGTCCGAGTTGCCAGGGCCCAGGTCCTGTGGATTTCCAGCTCCCCCTCTTGCCACTTCCAAAGGTCTCCTCACCACATAATCTTTCATTTGGCCATGTAGATTCCGACACTTAATGAGTACCAGGTGCATGCCACCATCTCTAGGCACTAGTACAGACTTTCTCTTGTCTAACCTCTCAGTAGATTTGTGACAGTGGGGACAGCACTGCCTCAGCATTGGCAGAAGCCCTGGATGCCCTGCTAGAGCTTTGCCTTAAGTGGGGCCAGATCCATTCGCAGTCACTCCTGAGCTTGGGCCCTGACAGCTGCTTTCCTCAGAGTCAGAAAGGGCTCTCGTATAGAGGCTGGCCCTGCCAGCCCTGGCACCAAACCTGGCACATCAAGGGCTAAGGGTGCATGCGTCCTGAGGAGCTTCATCTGTGAAGCCTGGCCTGAGGCACAGCTTTGCTCCTGGCAAGTACCAGTGGGTAGATGTCACCCCCTTCCCTCCTTACTAGCAGTAGTGGTCCAGCTTGTCACTGTTCTCTTTAGACACTAAAGTCTGTGTGGCAACGGAGAGAGCACTGACATTGGAGTTAGACCTAGGCTCAAATCTCAGCCCTGTCATTTGCTGTCTGTATGTGGAAGTCACTTTGGACAAATCACTTCACTTATCCAAATGAGCCTTGGCTTCCTCA
Source organism: Capra hircus (assembly GCF_001704415.2). NCBI lineage: Eukaryota > Metazoa > Chordata > Mammalia > Artiodactyla > Bovidae > Capra > Capra hircus. The sequence goes on from NW_017191556.1 coordinate 5,698, forward strand.
TCACTAAAATGGGCATGATAACCCCTTTATCTCAAAGCCTTGACTTGAGGTTAAATGAGATGAATAGATTTAAGAGTACTCAACACCGTTGGCCTTCAGTGAGAAAGAGTTCCCCCATATGGCCACTAGCTAGGGCTTCCCAGATGGTGCTAGTGGTAAAGAACCTGCCTACCAATGTAGGAGATGCAAAAAGATATGGGTTCGATCCCTGGGTCAGGAACATCCTTGGAGAAGGGAATGGTAACCTACTCCAGTATTCTTGCCCAGAGAATCCCATGGACAGAGGAGCCTGGCTGGCTACAGTCCACGGGTTGCAAAGAGTTGGACACAACTGAAGCGACTGAGCATGTGGCCGCTTGCAGTTTCTTAGAAGGTGTTCCTGATCCAAGGTGTCCCAAATCTCTACCCCAGGACTGCATATGGCCCTGTTATTTACAGCTTCTGGTTCATGCCTTGTCCATTGCTGCTTATCCTGTGTCTTCTTATTCCCTGGGCTTTCCAAAGAGAAGAAACTTTCAGCCAGATGGAGCTGGAGGAGAAGATGACTGGCCCTGGAGCTTCTAGAGAGAATGCTGTTGTAACTCTAGGTCAGAAACTTCAGTCTCTCCAACTGCAGTTCTGGTCCTCTCCTTATCATGCTGCCAGGGAGAGAGAACAGCTGGCTCCCATCCTCCAAATAATAAGCCTGCCGTGCAAATTGTTTTCCGAAATCATTAGGCCACAAAGATTCTATTCAGTTGCAATGTTTGCATTGGCCCCGCCCTCATTTCCCAGAAACTGGAAGACGTTCACTCACAAGAGACACTTGCACAGACACACACTGGAAAGACCAAGAGATCTCAGTCAGAGGCCTGTACAGATTTTCCCAGCAAAAGAAAGAACCTGGGTGATGATCTCAGTGGAGCCAGGAAGGCCCCTCAGCCAGAGACCCAGAGCTTGGGAGGGATCTGAAATCTTCACACTTTTTGGAAGGACTCTGAGCAGCTGCTCAACCACAGAGGCAAGAAGTGAGCTGAACCAAGCCTTCCAGGTGCTTAGCCCTGTGCTAAGAGCAGAAAGAAGGAACAATGTAGTGTCCCTGCTCTTGGGAGACTTGTGGTTTACTTTGAAGAGACAGCATAACCCAGACACACACACAAAAACACATGCCAAGGTAAATGGTAGAAAGTTTCCTACCAACAATGCATGAGGCATTGCTGATAAGATATGCTTTGATCTGGATGGAGGGGCTTTAGAGGAGGTGCCAGAGAACCATAGAGCAAGAAGAAAGCACACAGTGTCCTTTCCTTGGCTGGCCCTCAGGAAAGAGCCACTCTTCTCTCTCCCAGTCACAAAGACTTCATCACCTTTGGCATTCTGGAGACTTCACTATTGACCAATGCTTAACCTGCAGTTTCCCAGTGAATTAGGCCAGATGGTGACAACTCAAGGCTCTTGGCCACCTAGCTTCCTACTCGAGGATGTTTGGATGCACAGAGTAGGTAGTGGAAGTGGGGAAGAGGATTTGTTTCAAGTGATTACAAAGTATTTTATTGCCATGATGGTGCAGGGATGTTCATTGAACTGCTCAGCTGCAGCCCCTCTCCTCCCCACTCTCCATGGGCTTTTACACAGGTATGTAACAGAGACCTTTTAATTGCAAAGAGTTTTTCTGAGTCTCTCTTGGCAAACCAGGGGCTTTCCTGGACCCTTAGTCTTGAGCACTGGCACTAATTTCTCAGTGAAGTTCAGAATGAGGAAAAGGAACTCCTTCTAGTCACAGAACACCCACTGTGTGCTGGAAACTGTGATAGGCACAGTGTAAAAATATGTCATAGATGTCTCTGAAACAAACAAACAAACAAAAATCCAGATTATGAGCCCATTTTCCAGATGAGGAAAACTAAGTCACAACAAAGTGGAAGGACTTGAGCAAGGGCACAAATTTAGGAAGTAATTGAGCTTGGACTCCAACCTAGATCTGTCTGCCTTGAAAACCCTCTTTTCTCACTCCCCACCCAGAATGAGTGGGTGGGATGAGGTGGGGTGGGTGGGGTGGGGTGGGGTGGGGAGGGCCCTCCCAGGAGGACCAACTTGGCATCAGTGATCCTGGGGTAGCTACTGCAAGGTGAAACCCTCCTCATGGCCTCCAAAATCAGGTTTTCTGTTTAAAGGGCCTCAGGCTATCAATTCAGAAGGCCTAACTCCTGGGGATTCAGAGGCCAACCTATCTTGCTCCCAGACAGACTTCTAGCCCAGGATGATGGAGTATATCTTCCTGGGGGCAGAAAACAGCTTCCTGGTCTCCATCGGTGATCCAGTCTCTTGTTCCTCAGTCACTATAGAGCCTTCAGCTGCGAAAGAAGCCCAGAGTCTGGCACCCCTGACTGAGTCTTTGTGTAGCCACACCAAGGGGTAGATGAGATGGATAAAAGGTGCTGTAGAGTATCTCTTTTGCCTGAGACCAGTGTGAGTCTGAACTTACTCTCTGGTCTGCCACAGAATCTTGGCCCAGAATCCCAGAGAAGTCATATATATGGTCTACTCTCATGCCTGCAGTGAGACCTAACTGAGGCAGATGCCATCATGACAAACTTCTAGAACTTGAATATTCAGGTCAACTCTTGGCCAGGGGACTGCTCGCAGGACAGGCTCTGAGCATGCAGAAAGTGCCTTGGTTCTTAGAATTGCTGTGGGAAGCATTTTCCATATCACCAAAGACAGCTGCCTGGAGCCCAAACCTTCAGTCATTGCACCACCATAACTAGCACCACCATGATTTCTTCCACTTTCATCGCCACCATTGCTGCTTTCATCACTATTATCACCAACTTAATAAGATCTAACATCACTGTCCTAACCTGCCTTAACTTTAACATTTGTGCCACTGCTGTTATCACCACAACCACCAATATTGCCAATCATGTGATTTCTATCCACGGCTATCTCATCCACTTCCTTCTCTAGAAATATATTTATATATTTAAAAAGTTAATTGCCATTACTCTTCATTCAGAGAGATCCCTGGGAGCCCAATCCCTCTAGTCAAAGATCAATGAACTAACATAGTCATATGAGTGGGAAATCCGTCAAAACCAACCCGTATCCCTGTTTTGCTTTTGACATGGAAATGTCCATTCAGGTCAGGGGCCAGAGTCCTGTCAAAGTCGAGGGAATTCTGGATCTTGACTGGGTCAAGTGCTGTTCCCTGGTTGATCTGGCACTGAATGGTGGGGTGAGGTGGGGAGCGGCTACTGAAGGCTGAGAGAGGAGCTGATGAAGAAATGCCATGCTTAAAGGGCCTTGGGAGGGGGCAGGCAGGGCCCAGAGGAGCCACCTGTTAGAAACGAAGGCTAGGCCGTGGGTGGAGGCCCTTGAAGCCTTGAAGTTTGCTTGCTCCACGGCTGGCTCCCATGAAGATCTATGCCCACGTGTTCATGGAGAGGTGGTGACTCATGCCAGGCTCCAGGGCAAGGTGTGAGAGGTGGCCTAGGACATGCCTTCCAAAGACTCTAATAGGGTATGTGAGTATGTAAGTGTGTGTGTGTGTGTGTGTGTTGGGGGTAGAGAAATATATGCCCCTTCTTTCTGAGCAGACCCTGAGTACTAAGAGTAGGGCAGGGCCAGCTCTAGGCTGGAGAGGGTAAGGAGCTCCCTAGCTTATGCCCCTAGAGGAAGGCTTTGCAAGCCCAATGCCCCTGGGTAGCCTCCTTTGCCCAGATGGCAGCATCAGCTTCTGCTCCTTGACCTGCCTCCATCAATCAGTTATGTTCGCAAAAGAGGGAGCTGGCTGTGGCTTATCTCTGTATGTATGAATGGAGAATGCCCTCAGAGATGCTTTTATCCTCTAGTGACAACATGCTCAATACGCTACTTCCTCTCTTTCCCAGATGCCAGTTCTATCTCAAGATAGATCTGACTGTTCAAATTCCTGTTTACACACTGATAGGATGTCCACAATCTGCTTCAAAATAACCCTTGGATAGGAAGTGGATAGAGATTGGAGTGGAACAAGATTGGCCACAAGTTGACAATTATTGAAGGTGGGTCACTAGTAATTACATGAGAACACATGAAGCTATTTTTGTCTACCTTTACCTATATCTGAAATTTTTCATGATAATAAGTGAAAGCAAAACAGATCAAAGAAAAAAAAGCAAAGCTCCAAAACCAGGTGTGTATTGAGTTGAAATCATACTTTCTAGTAGTTTGCATCCACAGATCCCAGATATGCCTACTTGGGCATATAGACTACCCTTGTTCCTCTGCCTGTTTTGGCCTTTAGCTATTTGTACAAAAGCATAATCTTTGGAGCCAAGCTAGTCACTCAGTCATGTCTGACTCTTTGGCAACCCCATCTGGGGACCCACCAGGCTCCTCCATCCATGGGATTTTCCAGGCAAAAATACTGGAGTGGGTTGCCATTCCCTTCTCCAGTGGACCTTCCCAACCCAGGGGTTGAACCCAGGTCTCCAACATTGCAAGCAGACTCTTTACCATCTGAGCCACTAGGGAAGATCTTAGAGCCAAGCAGGGCTTCCTTAGTAGCTCAGCTGGTAAAGAATCTGCCTGCAATGCAGGAGACTCTGGTTCTCAAGAAGATACTCTGGAGAAGGGATAAGCTACCCTCTCCAGTATTCTTGGCTTCCCTGGTGATTCAGCTGGTAAAGAATCTGCCTGAAATGTGGGAGACTGGGTTCCATCCCTGGGTTGGGAAGATCCCCTGGAGCAGGAAACAGCTACCCACTCCAGTATTCTGGCTTGGAGAATTCATGGACTGTATAGTCCATGGGGTCGCAAAGAGTCAGACATGACTGAATGACTTTCACTTCACTTGGAGCCAAGCAGATTTGGCTAGGCTGGATGTGTGACCTCCAGTAAGTTACTCCATTTCTCTGAGTCAGAGGATGGTGACTCCACTGAGGGGGGGTTCAACATCCATTATGTCCTCTACATGGTGCTAGCACAAAGTGAGTGCTCAATATGATTGAACCATGCACAACATTGCTATTTCAGACCAACAGGGCCCCATTGCACAGGATCAAACA
>NW_017191557.1:0-21577 GCF_001704415.2 Capra hircus
CAGGCTTGCCGGGCCATCCGGGTGTCACCTCAGGCACTGTCCGCGCCTTGGGGGAGCAGCTTTCACTCCCAAGAAAGTCCCCCGCCCTCTTGTTGCAGAGACAGGCTCTGGAAGGCACGGGCGTCAGGGCTGTGGCTCCGGCTCTGCAGGAGCAATAGTCCTTGGTGTGTGCACTTAGCTGCTCCACGGCATGTGCGATCTTTCTGGATCGAACCTGTGTCCTCTTGCGTTGGCAGGCAGATTCTTTACCACTGTGCAGCAGGGCTGCCTGAAATAACACATTTCTGACTTCTGCCAATTTTGCTGAGGCTCAAGGACCGTTGAAGAATCAAGAAACACCCCAGAGCAGCCTGGCAGCTCGTTTTACACACGTGGAAAGCCGACACCAGCGGAGCGTCCAGATGGTGTCCCTCCGTGCGTGGCGCAGCTCAGGCCGGGGTCCTCACTCACGCCCAGGGTCTCTCCTGAGCCCACCGCTCCCTCCCCCAGGTCAGAGGAGAACACGGGGACCCACACCAGGCCTCTCAGGGTCTGTGACCCTCGGGAGGCATGTCTGAGGGTCTGGGGTCAGAAAGAGCCTGTATCAGAGGGGCTGAGAGGGTCAGGAGCTCAGCCGGCTCCTCTCCTGTTCCCCAGCTGTGAATTCTGCAGGCTCGCTTTCTACTCCTCGCGGTGACCAAGAATGTATAGCTTCCCAGGGAGGACCTTCCATATTTTAACAAGAGTAGTAAAGAGTCCTTCCTGTCGTTGTATATTTTATTTGCCATCAGAGCTTTGAACAAGCAGTGACACACTCTGTCAAGCCTTCATGTAATTGTAGACACTTTTAAGGGTTCAAGATAAAAACTTAAAAAAAAAAAGCTCCTAGGCAATTGAACCACTTGAGCTGTGACATAAAATCATGTCTTTTAATCTAGTTTATTCATTGTGGCTAACACTCCAAAATAATGCTTTAAAAGTCATAATCGTGTTTTTGCCCTTATTTCTGAAGGTCTTTGCTGGTGGGCCCCATTTGTCTGAGGAGATCCGTATGTGAACATGAAACCATCATCTCCAGTCTGGTGAAAGTTGCCATTTCCTCTTCTCTGCAAGGGAAACGCCACCTCGGCTCACCCCCAGCTATTTTACACTGTCAGGAATAGAGGCCAACAAAGCCCCTGTGCTGTACTCATAAGTGTAACTGGATCCCTTAGAAGCCAGCCCAGCTAATCTCCACCCTCAGGAGCTCTGCCCACCTTGCTACTCAAAGTGCAGCCCGGGATCCGCAGGAACTGGCGTTTCCTGGGAGCGTGTGAGAAATGCAGAGCCCCAGGCCTGTCCCATCTGCTGCCTGCAAGGCTGTAAGCATCCTTTACTTTACTGAGAGGAAGGGAAGCCTGCAGACCCTGATGCAAAGCCCAAAGCTTTACCTTTCTCAGCAACTGTGAGAGCGCATATCTCCTTCCAGTATTTTCTGTTTTCTAATTGACGCATAGCTGACACACCCTTCATGCTCGTGTTGGGTGTGCAACATAATGACTCACTATCTGTATATATTGTGACACTATCGCCATGATAGGTCCATCTCACGCCCATCATCTCACACTGTGACATCTTTTGTGTGTGTGTGATGAGGACTTTTTAGACCCACTCTTTTAGCAACTTTCAAATAACACAAAATAATTTTTTAATAGTATTATTAGCTATAGTTGTGATGCTACTCATGATGATCCCAGGAGTTACTTTTCTGTAATTGGAAGTCTGTGCCTTTTGACCACCTTCACCTACTTCACACACCCACAGCCCACCTTCTGCAAACACCAATCTGTTCCCTGGATTGAGGACCTTGGTGCTTAGCTTTTTATTTATTTATTTTTTTAAGATGCCACATGTAAGTGCTGCTGCTTTTAAGTCACTTCAGTCGTGTCCAACTCTGTGTGACCCCATAGATGGCAGCCCACCAGGCTCCGCTGTCCTGGGATTCTCCAGGCAAGAACACTGGAGTGGGTTGCCATTTCCTTCTCCAATGCATGAAAGTGAAAAGTGAAAGTGCAGGTGCTCATTCGTGTCTGACCCTCAGCGACCCCATGGATTGCAGCCCACCAGGCTCCTCCATCCATGGGATTTTCCAGGCAAGAGTACTGGAGTGGGATGCCATTGCCTTCCCCAACAGTGCTTTAGTACCCAGGAAACTATGTGGCCAAGTGCATGACTATGTGGTTTTGGTGGCTATTCTCTGAACTGTGTAGCTGGAGAAAGATCTCAGAAATTATGCAGATTATTTTATGTGTGTACCAAGCAGCTGTCAGTTTTAACTCTTTAGCCACAGCCTAATCTTAAATCTCAAGTTCAGTACAACGAATGTTCAACCAAATAGCTAGGAGCAAATGGAACAGGCTGGGGTAAGCCTAAAGATGAATACATGTCTGAGTTGATGAATGTTAGCGATTACCTCGTCCAGTCTCCAAATCCTCCAAAGATGTGTGGCATCTCCAGATCATCGCAGAGCCAGGCCCCTCCCAGCACACCCCCGTCACTCATCCTTCAACCATCCATTCAACAGTGACCGAGAATCAATGTGTCAGGAGCCAGGAAAGAACCACGAGCAAGACACTGCCCTGCTCTCCCAGAGTTTTCCGTCCAGCAGGAGATTACATAAGAACTGGCAATCTGATGAATGTGACAGAGGGGGAATGCAGGTGCTCGGGGAGCTGATGGAGGGGTTAGGGAAGACGCCCCTGAACAAGGAGTACTGAACATGAAGATGAAATGGTGGGAGCTGGTGGAACAAGGGGTAGGGAGAAGAGCTCCCCAGGCAGGAGGAGCAGCATATATAAAGCCCTGACTCAGGGGAAACGTACGGTGCCAGGCACTCAAAGAAGCCCAGGATGGCAGGGAGATTAGCGTGAGGAGAAACACAGGGGTCATTCATGGAAGGTCCTGGAATCTTGGGTCTGGTGGCAGTGAGAAACTACTGAAATTTTTAAGGAGGATTTGGGTTTTTATTTTTTAGTTGCATTTTCTGCTGTAGGAAGGATAGGTTGGAAGGAATGCAGAGAGACCCTCTGGGGGCAGGGGGCAGGCAGAGATGGAAAATTGGACAAATCAAGGCAGAAAGGCTGGGAGATTCCAATTAAGGGGTGACATTTGAGACAGAAAGTAGAGTAAACATCACTCTGAGAACTCGATTCAGCTTGACCATTCTCCTGAGAGGTTTCCCTGGTGGCTCAGATGGTAAAGAATCCACCTGCAATGAGGGAGACCCAGGTTCGATCCCTGGGTTGGGAAGATCTCCTGGAGGAGGGCCTGGCAAACCCACTCCAGTATTATTCTTGCCAGGAGAATCCCCAGGAACAGAAGAGCCTGCAGGGCTACAGTCCATGGGGTCACAAAGAGACACAACTTAGCAGCTGAGTAGCAACTGAGTACACAGGCGCAGTGTTCATGCTGGTGAGATTTCTGAGAGCAATGTAACCAGCTGGATGTCTACCCACAGGAGGCTTGTTCCAAAGAACAAAATGCACAATGTAATGTGAACTAAATTCACAGTAATCTGTAATGTGAACAAAATTCACAATGTTTCTAATGTATAGCCCTCAGCATATGCTTTAAAAACAAACAAATAAACAAAAAGCCCTACCATATTTCTACAGTGGAGGTGGGCAAACTTCTATAAAGATCCAGAGAGTAAATATTTTAGCTTTGCCATGTGACATCTGTTGGATCCACTCAGTTCAGTCGTGTATCCAAGAAGCACCACAGATAAGAAGTACATGAAAGAGCCTATTTCAAGAAAACACTACTTATAGACAATGAAATCTGGATGAATATGAGTATAATGAATAGAATTTGCATGCTGCAAATATTAACTTTAAGAATTATTTTCAACCATTTAAAGGTATAAAAACCATTTTTAGCTTTCAGGCCCTACCAGCACAATTTGGGAGTGGAATTATGGTCCATGGGACGTAAGATGCAATGGCCTATTTTATCCATTTATAGTGGACGCTCCCACCCATAGAGACCACCATTCCAAAACAGAGTGATTGTGCTATGTGCTGTAACTATGAAACCTATACTCAGAAAACAAAACCCAAATTACCAAAAGCTGCCTGAGGTGTGAGGGGTTCACCTCCTCCCCCGCCCCAGGATACTCCGCCCCCCGCCTACATGCCTGCCTCCCACTCATGCGTGGCCGCCTTGTTACTGCCAAAATCTCGCCTTTCTCTGCCCACCAATGCTCAATTAAAAAATTCGGAGATGGAACTTTGGAGGAAGTAGACGGCTTTACTCCTCAGCTGACCAAGAGGAGCACACAGCAGGCTAGCCCCCCAGGAACAGGGCCCTGTCCCCTCCTGGGGGACCTGAGAGCTGTGCACAGCCTGGGTCTCCTGGGTCCGCCAGCCTGCCACCTGCCTCCCGAAATGCAAACAGCTCCAAGGGGTGACTTGCTACAAGAGGGTGCAGGGAGAGCACAAACGTGGTGCAGGATGGAAAGTACGCAGGATCAGGGACTCCTGGTTACAGACACACAGGTTAGAAACACCTCAAGTAAAACTAGGAGTGATTAACTCTTTGGCGACCGGCCACGTTTCTCGTCTAGTCTTCGCAGTTTACTTTCCTTGTTCTCAGGACAGGAAACACTGCATTTCTGTTTTTGCGGCAACAAGCTCATCTGTGCGTCCCCAGCCTCCAGCAGGGAGGGAAGCTGTCCTGTCCGGTACCCCCTTTCCTGCTGCGCGCTGGCGCCCATCGAGTTTTGAGCAGCAGTTACTTGCTGGGCACAGTTCCTCACCCATCAGGTCGTCAGTACCTACTGAGGCTCCCAGGGGGACAGAAGCTACCTTTCCAGCCCCAGCCCTGGAGCTGGAGTCCAGCCCTGAGAATCTGCCTCTCTGACGGCTGACGAGCAGCCGAGGAGGGCACTGCTCTGTGCTCCGCGCACCCACAGCGGGTCGGGCTCAGACCTGCCCTTCAGACTCACCGCCAACAGCGTGGGTGACGGTGGCGTTTCAAATCACCAACCGTCTTATTTTGGCAGGAGAAAGAACGCCTTCTACAAAACCTTTACAAAGAACCTTTCTTCCGCCAGAGTGGGAAATCTGGGTTCTTTCACACCAGAGACATGGATCAAAGAAGCGGCGCGCGTGCAGTTGACCCCGAGTCGTAGTTTCGGGGCCGCCCCTGCGCTCCTCGGGCAGAGGGCGAGGCCGCCTCGCTTGGTGTCCCCCGGCCCTCGGGCTGCAGACGGGGCGGCCGGCGGAGCCAGAAGCCCAGGCCGCCCCGTGTCCGCGTCCGACGGCGCCTCCAGAGGCCGCATCTCCCTGGCTGGGGCTGCTGCTCGGCCGGCCGCTCCGGGAAGCCGCGCCCGCGGGGCAGGCGACGCGCACGGAGGGCCCGGGGCCGGGCGGGATCTGGGGTCCCGTCCCCGCAGGAGCTCCGGGCCCCTGGCCGCCGCTGGAACCCGGGAGCCGGGTGCGCCCCGAGAAGCCGGGAGGCGGCGAGGAGAGAGCGGGGCGGTCTCCGTGCCCCGGAGACGGTTCCGATCCCCCACGGACGGGAGATGCGGAGGACCCGGGGATCCCGCGGGCGATACAGCGGCCCCTTCGCCTGACTAAGGGCTTCCGACCGACCGGGCTCGGCCCCGCGGGGAGAAACTGCACCCGCTCCCCGCACGCGGCCACCGACAGGGCCTCCCGTCCCCGCCCGCTCGCCTCCCAGGGCCCGACCCTGGGCCTCCGGCAGCTGAAGGAACCGGGAGCGGAGGACCGGGAGAAGGGGCGCGCAGCACACCCGAGCTCGGTCGCGGGGCCCAGGGCTCAGACGTGCGGGCCCCGGGCCCCTCTCCAGCAGAGGACCGGATCGGGAAGCTCCGGGGCTGGGGATCGCCGACGGCCGGGGCGGAAGGAGTCTCCCGGGGCCTCCGGGCTCAGCATCGGTGCTGCCTCTCAAGTGCTTCTTGATCTCAGCGGGCCGAGCCGCCCTCTGCAGTCCTGCCACGCTGCTGCTAATACGCTGCGCTTCTGTGCTGAATGGACGCTGTAGACCAGGACATCACGGGTGACTAGGAGTTAAAGAGTGGGGCCCTTGCACAAATCGGTGGTGAGAGGACTCAGCGTCTCAGGACCCCACACCCGCAGCCGCATCCTGCCCACCCAGCTCCCACCCTGACGTCCAGGGGTCCTCCTGCCTGAACCCTGCAGAGGCCTCACTGTCCCTTGGATTCCGTGCCTGTGCTCACCGGGACCTCTCCCGCCTCAGCCCTGTCTGTGCAGACCGCACCCACCCTCCCCCGACCTCACGCTTCAGGAAACCACGGCGACAGGTGTCACCCAAATGAAACCTGATCGTTGTTTCTCGCTGGTGAAAAATTAGGAAAGCATTCTTCTAGGCCTGTTTATTGTGACCCACATTATGACCCAACTGTTGTGTTATCTGTATGTCATATTTTAGTAGGTGATGATACTCTGAGCTGTTGTGAAAGGTACCTTGCAATTGTTTAAAGTAATTTTCTCTCAAGTTGTGCAGAGAGAGTAGTGTGATCAACAGTTTCCCTCCCCCCTAAAGACGTCTGGGTCCTAATCCCCAGATCCTGTGACTGTTAACTCACAGGGCAAAAGGACTTGTGTGGGTGTGGTTAAAGAAAGTATATACACCCGGAGGCCCTCGGGTCACTGGTGAGGATGCAACCGTAATCCCGAGGGTCCTCAGAAGTCAGAGAGGGACTCAGGAGGGTCACAGCTGGTGAAGGAGCCGTGAGGACGTGAGCCACCGCGGGGCTGAAGTGGCTGCTGCGCCCACAGGCGAGCAGTGCCGGCGACCCCTAGGAAGAACACCCCCAGGTCCTCCAGAAGGAGCACAGCCCGCCGACACCTCGACCCCTAGGAAGAGCACCCCCAGGTCCCTCCAGAAGGAGCACAGCCCGCCGACACCTCGCTGTCCGCACAGCAAGATCCGCATCAGACTTCTCCAGACGGATGAGAAAGTGAACCTGTGCTCATTTGTTATACCAGCAGTAAGAAATGAAACAGTAGGGAAATGTATCTTTTGTAAAGATACATGGGCCCCTACTGGTAGGAAGAATTTCTTTAAAATTTAAAATGTGTTCCTTAAAAAATGTATCTTTTTAAAAGATACATGGCCCCCCTACTGGTAGGAAGAATTTCTTTGTATCAGGGAGTTAGAATGAAGAAAGGTAATTTGATAATATGTATCCTCTGAAAAGCAGTTCAGAAGCCACTTTCCTGAGAAAGAGGGAAGGGAAGATGTGGGGAGATAAGAAAAGGCCCTCCCTGGGGCAGGAAGGGACTGCAGGCAGAGGAGCCTCAGGGAAACAGCTGGGAGGGCTGTGCGCTCGTGATCTCACTTAGATCTGGAGATGCTCTGCAGATGGCTGAGCTGAGAGAGGGTGATGCACAAGGGGCTCCCTGGGGCCTTGCACCTGCAGCTTCACCACCAGGTGAGCGCCATCCCTCAAAGATGAGCATCCAGAACCGGGGCGGGGGGGTCACCACTGAAGGAAAAGAGTAACCAGGAAAAAAAAATGACCTTATATCACAATGTGCCCCATGTAAACTTAGCTTTGCATCTTTCTCTTTCTTCTGATGCCCAGCTGAGTGTCGCAGCAGTGTGTCATCAGATGCGGAGGTGAGAAGCCAGTCGTTCTCAGTGCACAAGCCTGAAGCAAACTGTGCTTGTGTGAGTGGGGTGAACACGAGCTGGCTCTGAGTCACACAAACATCCACATCCTATCACTACCCCTGTCTACTTTGCGATTTTGGACAGGACACCTAATGTCTTTAATCACCTGTTTCTTTACTTCCAGAGTACAAATGACAATCCTATTGCTCATAGAGCTGCGTGGAAAATTACATGAGATAAGACATGTATTGGGCACTTATATGAGGGGAGCCTCAGTTCAGTTCAGTCATGCAGTCAGGTCCAAACTCTCTGCGACCCCACGGGCACCAGACCTCCCTGTCCATCACCCCACACCTGGAGCTTACTCAAACTCATGTCCATCGAGTCGGTGATGCCCTCCAACCATCTCATCCTCTGTCGTCCCCTTCTCCTTCTGCCTTCAATCTTTCCCCAGCATCAGGGTCTTTTCCAGTGAGTCAGTTCTTCACGTCTGTGAGGGCAGCTAGTATAGTGAAGGTAGCTAGCAATCCCCCAAACCCCAGGGAATGACTCGTGATACTGAGTGCAGGGTGACCATGCTTAGCATCCTCTGGATTCTGGTCCTGCTTGGATTCTTTCCAGCTGTCTGGCCTGTTTCTGCTTTGCATCTCCCTTGGTTCAAAAAACCTCATTACTCTCAGCTTTAAAAATCTACTTTTCACTGTACAAGGTTGGAGGATTTGGTGAGCAGCAGCCTTTCTCTGTGCCCACTCTGAGCCCTTTGAGTTCAGGAAACAAGGTTCTGAGGCAGCTGACAAAGCTCACACTTCGGTACTTTTAGAAACCCAGCCAAGATTACAGGGCAAGTGAGAGTGACCAGGATTCAAATGCAGATGAGTCCTGTCCCTGGGTCTCAGGCCCACGGGGGCCGCTTCCCACTCTGCTCAGATCCCTCATCAGCTGCTTTCATGTCTCTTTGAAGTGACTTTATAGATTTCCTGCGCTTCCCTGGAGGCTCAGCTGTAATAAATCTGCCTGCAGTGCTGGAGACATGGGTTCCATCCCTGAGTCGGGAAGATCCCCTGGAGAAGGAAATGGCAGCCCACTCCACTATTCTTGCCCGGGAAACCCATGGACAGAGGAGCCTGGTGCGCTACAGTCCATGGGTTCACAAAGAGTCAGACACAACTGAGTGATGAAACCACCACCACATTACTACCAAAGCAATCTATATTTTATTGTAGCAAACTTTGAAAAAATATTGATAACTAGGAAAGAAGACATTTAAATTTACTTGTATACAATTCAGAAAAATCTACCTATCAGAGATGATCTCACTTCATATTTTGGTTTATTTCCTTTCCAATTTAAACATTTCCATGGTGTGAAAGTTGCTATACTTTATTTAACCAAATCTTTATGTTGAGAGTAAAGATTATTTCTCATTTTAGAGTACATATTCTAATGTCAAAATGTTTACCTAATTACCTGGTATAAATTCCCAGGAGTGAGACTTAAAATTTCCATGCCAAGCATAAATCATTTTTACCACTCTTTGAGCTGTATGTACCATCGAAGGACCAAACAAGAAGGAATGTTGAATGCTTAGAGCTGCCAAGGATGATGGCTACAATCTTTGTTAAATGTGTATGGTATTCTTTTATGAGACACTTGTCTCTTAATAGAAGACAAAATAATATATCAGCCTTAATTTGTTGAGGGAAGCTGACTGTTTTTCATCTTCTAATAAGCATTTGTATTTCTTTAATGAGCATTTCTGTTTATGGATCTGGCCAAACTTTCTTCTAGATTGCTTGGTTTATTACACATTTCTAGGAGCTACGTGTTGGCAATGTCAGACTTGTGTCAAGTGTATTATAGTTTGGGGTTTGTAACTTTCCGTTTCCTCTTTGACATGTAAGTGTTTGGCGATGTTGTAGCAAAGCCCATGAAGACTTTCCTGCGTGCTCTGGCTTTCAGTGTAACGCTTATTTATTAGTGTGCTGGGGCTGCCATGACCAAATAGCGCATCCCCAGAAGCTTGAAGGGGAGACATCTGTTTTCTTGCAGTTCCAGAGGCTGGACATCCAAGACCATAGTGTGCTTGGGGTTGATTCTCCCAAGGACTTGCCTCACGTGCAGACAACACCTTTCTCTGGGTCTCACTTGCCCCTCCCCTGTGTGCACCCATTCCTGGGGTTTCTTTCTGTGTTCAGTTTCCTTTTCCTACTTGGACAAGACTCATACTGGATTAGGGAACAACTCAAAGGTCTCCATTTATTTATCTCTTTAGAAACTCTGTCTGCAGATACAGTCACATTCTGAGTCCCTGCAGGTTTAGAACATCAACACATCTACCTGGGGGGACACAACTCAGTCCATCAGAGTTTATCAAGGTCTTCCCCATCTCAAGATTGCATGCATAGTTACACTTTATTCTTAAGGTTTATGGTATCAAATTTTATATTAAATGCCACTTGGAATTTATTTTGATATGTGGCACAAATCTTACTGAGAAGTAGATTATACAAAGAAAAGCTTGCAGGTAATATAAGTGCATAATTTGCAGAATATGAGTAAAGCAAATTCTCATGTTCTCAGCACCCACTCTCATTTTAAAAGATTCTAATTTTTCTGTATATCTCAATTCCATGTCATCCCCGCCTTTTATTTGAGATTTGCACGTGGCATATGAGTTCCTAAAGAGTACACAGGCTTTCCCTCTTTTGTCCCTTTATGTAAGCAGAATCACAGTGATTATCCTTTTGTGACATAATATTTATTTTGTGTGTGGTATCGGTTTCTGAGGTTCATTCATTCGTGTGCATCCATTGAATTACTTTTCTGCTATATAGTAGTCCATGCTTTAAACGTACCAAATCCATCCATTCTATTGTTGCTGGGTGCTGGAGCTGTCTGCAGCTCTTTGCTGTTAAGAATCTCATTCACATGTATCTACTTTATGAGCTGGATGGGCAGTAATGAAACCTGGGGTGTGCACTTGTCCAGCTGTGCTATGTTACAGCAGTTGCCATTCCGATTAACAAGGAATGCCAGCTTCTTCTGTTCCACACCCGGGCCAGGCTTTTTCAGTCACTCACAAATGTTGCTCCGCCGTGAGCCGTGAGCCCGTGAGCCGTGAGCCGTGAGCCGTGAGCCGTGAGCCGGTGTTTAGTTGCCATTTTCCACTCGTATTTAATTTGTCACAAGTGAAACTGATCACATTTTTAAGTGTTCCTTGGACTTCCATGTTTCACCTTCCATGCAATGCTGTTAACGTGTTTTTGACATCTACCTTAAAAAGATATTTCTTGTGAAAGATCTTCACACTTGTTGCCATGTTACTCCCACTCCCCCAGCTTCTGCTTTCCTCATTTTGTGATGTCTTTTGATGAGCGGCAGTTGTTACTTGTAACATGATCATATTTATCCATCTTTTGCTTACCCATCTGTTTGGCTTTTTAAAGTTCTTCATCCCCCCAGACATCATAATAGCATTCTGTTAGGTATGCCTCCAAAAGGTTTCATGTTTGTTGTCTTTCACAGTTAATGTTCAATTTATTAACACCTTCAATTTAAGTTTCAATTTCCCTGCAATTTATAATTCATGCCTTGTCTGAAGAAAAGCAGTTTACTTTTCCAGCAAAGCCTGTGGAGAGAAGATACCACCCTACCCTCTCCCCGCTTCTCCCCTTCACCCACAGCCCCATCCCTAGAGGCTGTCAGAGATGCAAGAAATAAGAGAGAGCGAGAGGGCAGGACAAGTGGAAGAGAAGGATGGAGCTGAATGCCTTCCGTGTGTGCTGTGGGATCTCTCCCCCAGGAGGGGGCGTTTCAGTAAAGGCCTGAAGCCAGTGGAGGAATGAGCTGTCTGTCGCTGGAAGAGAAGCGTGTTTCAGGGAAATCACAGAGAAGGGAAATGCTCTGTGACTGGGGGCGGGTGGGGTGGGGGAGGCATGGGGATTTCACAGAACAGCCCAGGGTGCCATGTGGTCCAGCACCTGAGAGGAGAATGCGGGGAATGAGGTTCATTTTCACAGACGTTCCTGTTCTTCACACTAGCTGCCTCCACCTCCAGGTAAGAGTCCCACTTTTAAAGACTCACCTGAACCTCCTCTCCCCATGGGAATATCAGGGCTTCTAGACTCCTGGGCGGAGTGAGTGGACTCTCCCACTGCCCTGTGATGGGGTTACTTTCTGTATTACCGGCAGAGAATGAGCTTCTCAAATAGAGACTTTGTTCTTTATCACTAGTGATAAAAAATGTCCGGTAAATATTGGACGAATTTACAACTGAATCCAAGAAGGAAGGATGCTAAAGTTTTCTTCCATCTTCACCTTGGCCCATTAGAAACTGGGTACAGTAGGAACCCTGGGCTTCTGTTAAAAAGAATCTAGTAATGGTCAGGTCAGTCTTTAACCTTGTAGGTAGGTCCCAGGAATGAGACTCAGGCCAAAGCTTCCCGCCCTCCCCCTCACTGAGAGTTGGTGACTGGTCAGCCCTTCTCTCTGGGTTCCGCCCAGTGGATGTCAAGGTCCGCAGGCTCCGTGGGCTGATCTTCCACCTGGCTTGGCTCTCCTTGGCCATCCCAGAATTCACAAGTGCCCGCCTGGTTCAGGGACCGAGAAGCTGGTGTCATTACCTGCTGTGAGTCACAGCCCTGGGACCCCGGCTGAATCGCGTTTGCTTCTGGTGACAAGGGCGCCCGCCTGTCCCTGAACAGAGGGGCTGGCCATGCTGCCCTGGTCAGCTTCCTGCACGGACAGCCTCCTGTCGTTTCTCCTTGACTCGGCCTGTCCCTTTGCCTTATCGGGACGTCCTGCCTGTCACAGACACTGCTGTTCCTCACCCTGAATGGGGAAGTAGGTAAGTCCTTATGACCCCGAGAATCCCTGGGTGGTGAGTTATGTGGCCAGCCCTGGCCTTAGCACCCCAGGACGATCAGCGACCTAGCCCACACTGCATTCATGCTGCCTGAGAGAGAGGAGGAGAGGGTGGACTTTGGGATGGGTCCTGAAGGTATTTACTGAGTCGAGATGCTGAGATCTGGCCTGGTTTTCCTGATGGGGAGTTGAATCATCACTGAAAGACGGCAGCCTTCCCCAGCAGTCTGGGGGCTCAGGAAGCACAGCCACCCTGTGGGTCCTCTGCTGCCCCGAGTGAGCCCCGCAGACAACACAGCTCCGGGATCCATGGGCTGCTCTCCTCCTGGGGTTTTCTGGTGGTTTTGGTTCATTGTTACCCTCACATCTTCTTGGACTATTCAGCAGAAGTGATGTGTGCCTGTTCCCTGAGATGCTGAACACACTGGGAATTCCTCCTTTTCTGTGACCTGGAGTTTTGTAAGCATCCTAAATATCCAACAGAACCAGGTGCAAAATGTCAGAAGAAGCATGAAAATAAAGAGAAATGAAACGTCACTTTTTTTTTTTTTTCTGGGCTCAGACTTTTAAAAATTCAGCTAGTTAATTAATCTCTTCTGGCTGCACTGGGCTGTCGCTGCTGCGCCACACCCGCTTTCTGTGGTTCTGGCCTTCATGGCCTGCTCTTCACCGTGGCACTTGGGCTTCTCACTGTGGCGGCTTCCCTTGCTGTGGAGCACCTGCTTCCGGCTGTGCACGCTTCAGGAGTCGGGGTGCACAGGCTTCCTTGCTCTGTGGAGCACCTGCTTCCGGCTGGTGTGCGCTTCAGGAGTCGGAGCGCACAGGCTTCCTTGCTCTGCGGCATGTGGGATCTTCCCAGACCAGAGGTCAAACCTGTGTTCCCTCCACTGCACCTCCAGGGAAGTCGCTGGACTCAATCTTTTTGAAAGAACTGAATTTAGTTTCAGAAGGGAAGTACAGAAGTGGCAAATGGGGCCAATGGTGGTTGGGGAATCTTTCAGGAACTGCTCTAAAGGAAGTCCTAGGATGGCTGGAAAGAGCGCTCGTGCTAAAATAAAGGACACAAGAAACCAGACCCAGAATTAGGGCTGCTGGGAGAGGGTGGGGTGGTGCTGGGCCTCCGGAGACCCTCTTCTCTCACACAGCAGCTGCTGCCCACAGACTTCTTTAGGATAATAATCCAGAGGGGAGGGGAGCTTGGCAGAAGATTAGTTGGGGAGGAAACCCAAGGTTTCTCACCACATTAGGAACAGCTTCTCATTCTCCTGGGGCCACTAGGTCATCTGAGGTATTTATGTCAAAGGTTGAATTTATGGCTGAAGCCTGAGCTCTCTTCTGAAGATAAGAGAGTAGGTGGGACTTGTACTCTGAAGAAACACACCCTCCTGGGAAAATGGGACACCTGGAGATGAGGCAGGCTGAAAGGAAACAAATGACTATATTTCTTATCTTTTGGAAGATGGGGAGCATCAAACTAATGTCAGGATATGCTTTGAGTGGGCATACTAATTTGTTCAATGAAGAATATAATTAGTTTAATTTTTTTCCTTAGAGACAAATACTTTCCTAAACAAAAATTATGCAGTGATGACTGTTTCTGCAAATAATATTTAGAAGGGCAGAAATCCATGGAGTATTTCACCATGTCTCTGAAGGCATCAACTAGATTCCACCCCAAAGTGAGCTGCCTCTGCATTTGACGAGCGTGTCTGCCCTGCGGGGCTGTGACACCCACCGGGGGGCTCATGCTGTGCCTGCTCCTGCTTCTTTCCTGTGCAGGGGGTTTAAGAGCTTATCTGTGTGACCAGAGTGCCTGACCTTCCACCAAGACATGACCCTTAGGTCGTTTCACCCACCATTGAGAAGATTCAGAGTCGCTTGGCCACATATCTGAGGCCATGGATGATGGAACTAAGGTTAAGGCTCCAAAGCTGCCTGATTCCCACATGGGGGGCAGTCAAGAAGACAGAAGGCAGTTGCATCCAGAGGGTCAGGGAGGGCACAGCAGGAAGGATGGGAAACTGTAAACCACTTCGGTGGTATTGGAGAACAAAGCCTGAGGCATTTGATCAAGAATTAGTTATTGAAATGTTTGAGAGTGGTGTTGTTCTGTGGAGTCAAGATTCCCCACGTGCTCATTGTGAGGGTTTCTTGGGATTTGATGTAAATCATAGGAATGGAATATTAATTAAGTAACTGAACAAGTAGGTCTAATCAGAATATAACAGCTCATGACTTTTGGTTTTTTCTGTGTAAAATGGGAGTATTACTACCTTGTTTATGTGGGGAGTAGCGCCATAGTGTTTTCAGAGAAGGAATGGCACCCCACTCCAGTGCTCTTGCCTGGAAAATCCCATGGACGGAGGAGCCTGGTAGGCTGCAGTCCATGGGGTTGCACAGGTCGGACGATGACTGAGAGACTTCACTTTCACTTTTCACTTTCCTGCATTGGAGAAGGCAATGGCAATCCACTCCAGTGTTCTTTGCCTGGAGAACCCCAGGGACGGGAGAGCCTGGGGGCTGCAGTCCGCAGGGTCACACAGAGTCGGACCACGGACTGAAGTGACTTACCAGCAGCAGCAGCAGCAGCCCATAGTGTTTTCCCCTTGACCTCAGAGAGAGCAGGGTTCCCCTTATCTCTGCATGCCCGCTGGTTTGGTGGGAGGGGTCCACCCCCCCAGGTGAGTGTTGGGGGACTCAGCCCTGGAGTATCCAGCAGGGCCTTTAGAGGCTTGGCTCTCATGATGGCTTTCTGTCTCCTCAGCTTTTATCTGGTCAGTTTCAACCGTCCTGCCGTGAGGATGCAGAGGAGGACAGTGGGGGCTGAAGTTCTTGACCTTGAAACCAACGAGAGGGACTTGCTCTTGTTCCTGGTTTGATCTGTGTCTTGCCAAATTGTCCGGTTTCTCCTTTCAGCCTGGATCTTCTAACACCACCCAGGAAATATTGATGCCAGTAACATCCACCACTCTGTTAGGCATATGGCAGCTCAGGGACTGATATGGAAACAGCCCTCTTTCTGTCATTCACACCCACTTGTTACAGCCATCTGTAAAGGTTGTGACTTTACAGGACAGATGGGAGAGGTTTCTATTAAAAAGAAAAAAAAAAACACCCCTCAGGCTCACTGGAGAAAAACCCCCTGGTTTACCATGGGAATGGCCTCCGTGGCCGCAGTGTGTGCCAGTGTGCATAGATGACAGTGATGAGTGTGAGAAAGGTCCCCAACCAGGAGAACAAGGCGTGTCGTCAGGCGAGCCCAGTGTGATGGAAGCTGGGGCAGAGGTGGTGATGGGCAAGGAGGAGTAATGGAGGGCCTATTTACTTTTCCTATTTTTAAAAAATATTAAGCTTTTATAGACTATATTTGAACACTTTTGTAGCTACAAAACAGATAAATAAAATTTTCTCACTACCTTCTTCACAATAACTCAGTTTCTCTCTTTTCTTAAACTTTGTTCTAATTTGAAAACTGAATGCAATGTGTGTCGATTCTTATTTCTTAGTGCTGACTGTGCGTTGAGCAGAAAGGGTAGAGGGGACCGAATAGAGCGCAGGGCACTGGACAGGAAACTACAGACCAGGGCGCTAAAGCCCGCACTCTCCACAGTGAAATCAGTAAAACCACCAGGGTCTGTCAGCGCAGGGGACCCGAGAAGTAGCAACAATGATCTCTTTTCTGCTCCCACCATTGCCAGCCCTAGCAGGGGTCCAGAGTGGCTCCTGGGGTATGTGTGTGCTTCTATGTTTGTGCGTGTGTGTGTGCGCGTGTGCGTGTGCGTGCGTGTGTGTGTGCACGCGCGTGCGTGTGTGTGTGCCTCGTATTTCTTCCTGCCACAGAAGTTGAGTCTGGATGCTTTCAAGTAAGCAGTGACCATGGCCACGGCAAACAGCGCGGTGAACAGGGTAGTGTCTTTGGGAGCTGAGTGTGCGCAGAGTTTGTATAATGGGCCCAGGGGCAAACTTCCGGTTGTTCCCGTGGTTCACACCTGTTTTGTGAGGGGAATGGTCCTTCCCTGGGATATCAGCTCAAAGCTTATGGAGGGAAGGACTACACAGGTTGTGTGTTAGAGCCAGGCAGCTCTAGGCACGCATGATTGGGGCAAGCCAAGTGAATGGCTTGAGGCTCCTGACCTGAAGGAAGAGACTGTGGACATAGGGATCCCAGGCCTGCAGAGTCAGAGCTCTGATTGCCCGCAGGGGCTCTGGGTGTTAGTGGAGCAGAGAGGTGGAGGGGCTGAGATGCCAGCTGCCTGTCCCAAGACTAGAATAGGAGGAGCAGAAAAGCATGTCGTGTGGCCCATCTTTGTTTCTGCACATCTTTCTGTCCAGACATCAGGCTATAGGGAAGACTTGATTCTTGCTTTTGAAAACCGCTTTAGCTATTCTAACTCTTTACTTTTCCACTGCATTTTTAAAAAAGGTAAATGCATGTATATATGCACCGCTGGAAGTGCTAGAACTTTGTTTTCATTTAACAGTTTGCCATAGATATCTTTCCAATACCTGTAGATCTAACTCATTTAAATAACAGCAATAAACCAAGAAGCAAATTGATAGTTGTGTTATGTAAAAGCACTGGTCCCTTGCCATGCTTTCTAAATGTTCTGTGATTAAGTAATGCTGATGTCAACATCGTTATACGTGTAGTTGCACACGTGTTCCCATACACCCATTTCTTGTCATCTGACTTTGCTTGGTAAAGACTAAAAGACCAATTACGTAGTCAAATTTTCAGTCCTTTCCTTGATGGCTTCTGAGGCCTCGGGTTTTTTTCGCTTCAGCAAGCATCGCGACTCTGAAATTACAGAATGAAAATGTCTTCCACGCTCTCTCTCTTTGTGTTACCGTCACTGTTTCAGCCTACAGTTCACACAGCCCAGCCCCCTGCCAGAATCTCTCTTGCTCAGGTTCGCCTGGGCCTTGCAATCTCGCGGGGAGGGCCTCTCCGCCGCGGCCTCCCGCTCTCCACCCGCCCTGGGCCGCTCCGCGCCGTGCTGTCCCGAGCGGGGAGCCCCCTCCGAGGCAGAGCCCCCGGCGAGCTCGGGCGTTCGTGCGGTAGGCGCCACTGCGGCCTGCCGGCGACGGTGCCTCGTCCCAGGGACGCTCGAACCGGTTGTCGTGCGCCCCGGCGGCCGCTTGCAGAGCGTTCCTTTCCTTCGGCGACCTTCACAAGGGCTGCGATTCAGCCGGCATACGCGGAAGGGAGCTCCAGAGGCCGGCAGCACTGGCGGCGATATCCCCGGTGCTGCGGAGGCCTGGGCATGCCTGCTCCTGCTGAAGATTGGATCCGCAGGGCGTTGGGAGGCTGCCTGGCGCCGGGCGGGAGGGTTTGGCTGCTCGCTCGGGTCGACCAGCATCTCCCCGCGCCCATCCATCCGCGGGCCTCCGAAAGGGGAGAGAGAGGATCTTCCACGCCGAAACGCTGGTGGCTCGGCGCCCAGACTCGTGGGTCACCTTTTAGGGCGTTTGTTTCGTTTCCTCGGTACCCCCGCTCCAGACTCCGAGGTTTGGCAGGCAGCACGAATTCTGCTCGGAGAGCTCGTTGGCGGCATGGACAAGTCCTGCTCCCGCTTGACTGGAACGGCAGGCTTGCGTGACGCGAGGCCGGCCCGTGTCTCTAGGAGCTGGAGAGCGGTCGAGACGCTTCTTCGGTCCCTAGGTACCGCCTGGGTTACAGTTCGCGGCTAAGAGACTGACCGTGCCCCACGCGGTGTCCTCGGCCACATTGTTCAGTTTTCCCGTCTCAGCTGAGCGTTGCCGTGTCTCCGTCGGCCGTCCCTGGATCACGGACCCCCCGGAGTGGGACTGGTCGAACGCGCGGAACAAGGCGGCGCTGGGGTGCGCGCCCGGCTGGCACGAGGGCTGTCGCCGCCTGGGGCCCAGGTCCGCAGCAGAGACGGGAGGCGGGGAAGCTGCTCCCGACGCCCGCTGCCGTTTTTCCAGGCTCTGCGATCGTACGAGGCCGGGCTGTGTGTACACGGGGACGCCTGTTGTCCCACCTTTTCCTCTTGCGGCCCTGGACCTCACAGGGAACGTAGCGAGCAAGAAAAGAGCCCCATGCGCGGCTCCAGTCCTGCCTGGGTTCGGCGGTGAGAAGTGCCAAACAAATGTTTGAGGCACAGAAAGCGTCCGCGCCGTCACGTGGAGGGTCCTAAGGAAACGCGAGCCTGGCGCCTCTTTAGTCTCAGAAGAGCCTCAACACGGGTGAACGGGAGGATGCGGGAGAAAGAAATGCAACCTCCGGGGCACTCGGAGGGAAGGCGTGCGAAGTGGTGATGCTGTGCCTTCTGCGCCCTACGATCCGGATTTGTCCCGGTGGCGTTCATGCTGTGTAGTGGTAGGTGGGTGATCACCCGCCGACAGGTCGACTAGATAGCCAGACAAACTTTGGTGCTTTGAAATTTGCTATGATGCAGGTTAGTAGGGAGAAAAGTAAGGGCAAACCCACTCCAATACTCTTTCCCAGAAAATCCCAGGGGCGGAGGAGCCTAGTAGGCTCCAGTCCATAGGGTCGGACAGGACTGACTTCACTTTCATGCATTGAAGAAGGAAATGGCAACCCATTCCAGTGTCCTTGCCTGCAGAATCCCAGGGACGGGAGAGCTGGGTGGGCTGCCGTCTCTGGGGTCACACAGAGTCGGACACGACTGGAAGCGACTTAGGAGCAGAAGTAGCAGGTTTTAGTAGATGAAAGAAATCTATGATAATGAAAATTACTATTATCGTTGTTACCCCACGATACTGTAATTATTAGTTTGTAATTTTGAAGTTTATCCACAGAACAGCTGCTCAGTTAAAGATGACCAAAGAGGAGTTTCAGTATGTCTAAGTACTTGTTTAAAAGCAGAGAAAACTGCAACACAGGAGGCCTGGCCTCATTCCCCCGCAGCAGCCATTCGGGAAATCCAGACCCCAATCTCCGCTGCCATAGGCCTCAAGGTCCAGTTTCGGTCAGTGACTTTGCTTCTGTATCCTTTCCAATTAGAAACATTAGGGGGAACATGTTCCTCCTAAGCAATCCCAGGGCCGCCTCTCTTCCCCGCAGCCTGCCTCCAGCTTCCCTACGTCACTAGCTCTGAGCAGGACGTGCCTTCCTGGTTTGCTATCACTCCTCTGCGTACCCCTAGTCTCAGCCTGATGCAAGTGGTGCCGGCTGACCCCTTGCAATCCAAATAGTAGCTGGGAAATGCACTTACTGATGTGTATTTTAAGGTCTTTTTTATAAACATGATGATGGAAGCATAATATTGAGTGAGGAACACGTCTAACATTGTTAAGGATTTACCATTTATAGGGCTCTTTATAACTTTTTCCATCCTAAAACTAAAGCTATTCAAGGAGGGGAGAGAGGCTCAAGAAGCAAGTGGTATACAAATATGATACATATTATGTAAGTAATTATGGCTAATGTGGATTGTCGTATGGCAGAAACCAACAGAAAATGGGAAAACAATTTTCCACCGATGAAAAAATTTTTGAAAGAAATAATACTAAAGCTATTCGAATGCCTTTTTGTATGCAAAGACCTAGTTTCACATTACTCTTTTCACTTTTTCAGCAGAATTCGAAGACTGGCATGTCAAGAGGTTTTGACATCTTTTAAAACTTGCTTTCTAGAAACATATCCATTTATGTATGTGTGTACTGCTCACTAGCCTTCATTTAATTGTCATACTTTGAAAAAAATTTAATGTGGAAGGAATTGTTTTATTTTTTGCTTTGAGACCAATAATTAACGTTTTCGTGTTTTTTATTCATTACGGAATCTGACCTGTGTGTCCTCCGATTGATATTCGATACTCAAAGGGACCATTCAGCAGCTGTGGAAATTTTTCTGGGAGTAGCTCCCTCCTTTCTGACGCACTGCCACACAGATCAGAGCCTCGGTGGCCTCCCAGCTTACCCGTGTTCTCAATTCAGATTCTGCCAGAATGTTCATGGGCTCCTCTGCCTGCAGTTGCAGCGTGAAAATCGCCTGAAGGCAGAGAGGGGCGGAGTCATCAGGTTGGTGTGTGTGCTCACCTTCACGCGAGGAACGTAGCCGTGGAACCCCCACACTGCCTGCTGTTCAGGGTCTGAGAACAGTTTCCTAATTTGTTCAGCTTTCTAATTCCCAATGGTAGGTGAGCAAGTAGACACTGTTCCTATTATCGTTGCAGGAAGGGGAACCCTCTCCAGGGCCCTAGAGTGGGCTCACACGTGCTGACAAAGCAAGAGACTGGGCTCGAGGGGCGCCGGGAGGACAGCAGCAGGGTGAGGAAGCCCAGGGGACCTCTCCAACACGTGACCTGCGGTCTTAGGTTTTATGGTGATGGGGTTGGTTTCCAGGTTGTCTCTGGCCAAGCATTCTGACTCAGGGTTCGTTTCATGCATTTTGTTCAGCTTTCTAAATTACCAGTTACTAGTGCTGAGGAAGTCAGACACTCTTATTTATTTGGAAGCAGAAATCACATTTTATTTTATTTTAGGAGAAAATTATACTTTTGATCAATAATTTAAAATCACCTAACCACCCGTGCTTGAAGTTGTCTTTTTGTTTCATATTCTTTGTTTTTGCTCATGAACATGTTAAGATAAAATGAAATATCACGAGACACACTTAGATGGCTTTCCTCACCCCCTAGAAGAACTTTATGCCAATAAATTGGGGTAAGGTCTTAGGAGTCTCTGAATTTGAGTCCTTCAGGTACTATCAAGTCACTAAGGCAGTTTTTGCTCCTGTTTTCATAAGATCGGTTGGTAATAAGTCACACTAAATTTTCCACAGCTTATACTGTGGAGAATTTTTTTTTCCTGAATCCCAGTGTCCGTCTTCTTGCATATCAGTGTTCATCCCATGTGGATAGGTAAAAAGCATTATAATACTACATCATCCACCAGTGGCCTGCTGTGCAGGAAAGTATGTCCTGAGGGAGGGCAGTTCCCCCAGCATTGTCAAATAAATAAAAGCAACATGTAACAAAACACCATGCTTAATATATACACTATTTGTGTTTTTAATTAGGGCATGGAAGAAATGGAGAAATCATCTTTCCATGTTGTTACAAGAGAACTCTAGAAGGACCCGTAAGAAACCAAATACTACCTGCGG
>NW_017191558.1:0-10724 GCF_001704415.2 Capra hircus
GCAGCCAACTCAGGGGAAGCAGCCCTGAGGCAAGACCTGCTGGAGGAGCCGCTGCGCCCCCGCCTGATAGGCGAGTGCACAGCCAGCAGGGAAGCGAGCCTCGCTCGGGGAAGAGGAGGCAGCAAGTCCCGTCAAGCTGAAATCCCTGCTTACACGAAGCTAAGTGCGACTCCAGTACGGCAGATCTCTAGCTCTGTTCAGAGGCCCGATCTGGCAGAGTTCCTGGCACCAAGATGCTCTGCCATAGGCGAGCCTTGCGCAGACTTGCCTTGCTTTAAGGCTCCCTCCCCAGGAAGGAGCAGGCTGTGTGAGGCTCGGAAACGCCACTGGCGCCTTCCTGGCTTCAGCTCTACCCCTGCCTTGCCTTTGCACTTAGGTCCCAAGCGTCCTTGAGGAGGGCTTAGGGGCTGGTGGGTTGCACACTGCCAAGGGCTCCAGCAGTGAAAGCTCTGTCAGAGGGAAGCGAAGGGCAACAGCAGGGCTCCTTCAGCGGTTCCTTGGCCGCCCAGACAAAGCTCCGCACGGAGAGCACCAGGTTCCAAGGGCCCCTGGCTGGGTTTTGCATCCCCACACTCCCAGAGGCTGACTCCGTGGGTGCCTAGAAAGTGTGTGAGAGACGTAGGTTCCCTAGCACTCTCCTCCCCAGCAGAGACATGTGCAGGTGGTTGGGCCTTATCCTGCGTGTCTGGGTTCCCGCCCACAGCCTCAACTCAGGGGAAGCAGCCCTGAGGCAAGACCTGCTGGAGGAGCCCTGCGCGCCCGCCTGATAGGCGAGAGCACAGCCAGCAGTGTAGCGAGCCTCCTCGGGAGAAGAGGAGGCAGCCGAGCCCAGTCAAGAGGAAAGCCCTGCTTGCACGGAGCTAAGTGGGCCTCCAGTACGGCAGAGCTCTAGCTCTGCTCAGAGCCCCGATCTGGCAGAGTTTCTGGCGCGAGGCTGCTCGCCGGGGGCTCGCCTTGCCCAGACTTGCCTTGCTTTTAGGCTCCCTCCCAGGAAGGAGCTGTCTGAGCGAGCCTGGGAGACGCCACTGGTGCCTTCCTTGCCTCAGCTCCAATCCTGCCTTGCCTTTGCACATAGGTGCCAGGCGTGTTGGGGAGGGCTTAGGGGGTGGTGGGTTGCACACTGCCAAGGGCTTCAGCAGTGAGAGCTCTGTCAGAGGGAAGGGAAGGGCAACTGCAGGGCTCCTCCAGCGGTTTCTAGGCCGCCTAGAATCAGCGCCGCACCGAGAGCACCAGGCTCCCAGGGCCCCTGGCTGGGGTTTTCAGCCCCGCACACACGGAGGCTGATTCCTTGGGTGCCCAGAAAGTGTATGACAGACGTAGGTTCCCTAGCACTCTCCTCCCCAGCAGAGACATGTGCAGGTGGTTGGGGCCTGATCCTGCGTGTCTGGGTTCCTGCCCACAGCCCCAACTCAGGGGAAGCAGCCCCTGAGGCAAGACCTGCTGGAGGAGCCCTGCGCCCCCCGCCTGATAGGCGAGTGCACAGCCAGCAGGGAAGCGAGCCTCCTCGGGGAAGAGGAGGCAGCCCAGCCCCGTCAAGTTGAAAGCCCTGCTTGCACGGAGCTAAGTGCGCCTCCAGTACGGCAGAGCTCTAGCTCTGCTCAGAGCCCCGATCTGGCAGAGTTCCTGGCGCGAGGCTGCTCTGCCGGGGGCTAGCCTTGCCCAGACTTGCCTTGCTTTTAGGCTGCCTCTCCAGGAAGGAGCAGGCAGCAGGAGCCTGGGAGTCGCCACTGGCGCCTTTCTTGCCTCAGCTCCAATCCTGCCTTGCCTTTGCACTTAGGTCCCAGTCCTCCTTAAGGAGAGCTTAGGGGCTGGTGGGTTGCACACTGCCAAGGGCTCCAGCAGTGAGAATTCTGTCAGAGGGAAGGGAAGGGCAACTGCAGGGCTCCTCCAGCGGTTGCTTGGCCGCCCAGATTCAGCGCCACACGGAGAGCACCAGGCTCCCAGGGCCCCTGGCTGGGGTTTTCAGCCCCGCACACACGGAGGCTGATTCCTTGGGTGCCCAGAAAGTGTATGACAGACGTAGGTTCCCTAGCACTCTCCTCCCCAGCAGAGACATGTGCAGGTGTTTGGGGCCTGATCCTGCGTGTCTGGGTTCCTGCCCACAGCCCCAACTCAGGGGAAGCAGCCCCTGAGGCAAGACCTGCTGGAGGAGCCCTGCGCCCCCGCCTGATAGGCGAGTGCACAGCCAGCAGGGAAGCGAGCCTCCTCGGGGGAAGAGGAGGCAGCAAGTCCCCAAGCTGAAATCCTGCTTACACGAAGCTAAGTGCGACTCCAGTACGGCAGATCTCTAGCTCTGTTCAGAGGCCCGATCTGGCAGAGTTCCTGGCACCAAGATGCTCTGCCATAGGCGAGCCTTGCGCAGACTTGCCTTGCTTTAAGGCTCCCTCCCCAGGAAGGAGCAGGCTGTGTGAGGCTCGGAAACGCCACTGGCGCCTTCCTGGCTTCAGCTCTACCCCTGCCTTGCCTTTGCACTTAGGTCCCAAGCGTCCTTGAGGAGGGCTTAGGGGCTGGTGGGTTGCACACTGCCAAGGGCTCCAGCAGTGAAAGCTCTGTCAGAGGGAAGCGAAGGGCAACAGCAGGGCTCCTTCAGCGGTTCCTTGGCCGCCCAGACAAAGCTCCGCACGGAGAGCACCAGGTTCCAAGGGCCCCTGGCTGGGTTTTGCATCCCCACACTCCCAGAGGCTGACTCCGTGGGTGCCTAGAAAGTGTGTGAGAGACGTAGGTTCCCTAGCACTCTCCTCCCCCAGCAGAGACATGTGCAGGTGGTTGGGGCCTTATCCTGCGTGTCTGGGTTCCCGCCCACAGCCTCAACTCAGGGGAAGCAGCCCCTGAGGCAAGACCTGCTGGAGGAGCCCTGCGCGCCCGCCTGATAGGCGAGAGCACAGCCAGCAGTGTAGCGAGCCTCCTCGGGAGAAGAGGAGGCAGCCGAGCCCAGTCAAGAGGAAAGCCCTGCTTGCACGGAGCTAAGTGGGCCTCCAGTACGGCAGAGCTCTAGCTCTGCTCAGAGCCCCGATCTGGCAGAGTTTCTGGCGCGAGGCTGCTCGGCCGGGGGCTCGCCTTGCCCAGACTTGCCTTGCTTTTAGGCTCCCTCCCAGGAAGGAGCTGTCTGAGCGAGCCTGGGAGACGCCACTGGTGCCTTCCTTGCCTCAGCTCCAATCCTGCCTTGCCTTTGCACATAGGTGCCAGGCGTGGTTGGGGAGGGCTTAGGGGGTGGTGGGTTGCACACTGCCAAGGGCTTCAGCAGTGAGAGCTCTGTCAGAGGGAAGGGAAGGGCAACTGCAGGGCTCCTCCAGCGGTTTCTAGGCCGCCTAGAATCAGCGCCGCACCGAGAGCACCAGGCTCCCAGGGCCCCTGGCTGGGGTTTTCAGCCCGCACACACGGAGGCTGATTCCTTGGGTGCCCAGAAAGTGTATGACAGACGTAGGTTCCCTAGCACTCTCCTCCCCAGCAGAGACATGTGCAGGTGTTGGGGCCTGATCCTGCGTGTCTGGGTTCCTGCCCACAGCCCCAACTCAGGGGAAGCAGCCCCTGAGGCAAGACCTGCTGGAGGAGCCCTGCGCCCCCCGCCTGATAGGCGAGTGCACAGCCAGCAGGGAAGCGAGCCTCCTCGGGGGAAGAGGAGGCAGCCCAGCCCGTCAAGTTGAAAGCCCTGCTTGCACGGAGCTAAGTGCGCCTCCAGTACGGCAGAGCTCTAGCTCTGCTCAGAGCCCCGATCTGGCAGAGTTCCTGGCGCGAGGCTGCTCTGCCGGGGGCTAGCCTTGCCCAGACTTGCCTTGCTTTTAGGCTGCCTCTCCAGGAAGGAGCAGGCAGCAGGAGCCTGGGAGTCGCCACTGGCGCCTTTCTTGCCTCAGCTCCAATCCTGCCTTGCCTTTGCACTTAGGTCCCAGTCCTCCTTAAGGAGAGCTTAGGGGCTGGTGGGTTGCACACTGCCAAGGGCTCCAGCAGTGAGAATTCTGTCAGAGGGAAGGGAAGGGCAACTGCAGGGCTCCTCCAGCGGTTGCTTGGCCGCCCAGATTCAGCGCCACACGGAGAGCACCAGGCTCCCAGGTCCCCTGGCTGGGGTTTTCAGCCCCGCACACACGGAGGCTGATTCCTTGGGTGCCCAGAAAGTGTATGACAGACGTAGGTTCCCTAGCACTCTCCTCCCAGCAGAGACATGTGCAGGTGTTTGGGGCCTGATCCTGCGTGTCTGGGTTCCTGCCCACAGCCCCAACTCAGGGGAAGCAGCCCCTGAGGCAAGACCTGCTGGAGGAGCCTGCGCCCCCGCCTGATAGGCGAGTGCACAGCCAGCAGGGAAGCGAGCCTCCTCGGGGGAAGAGGAGGCAGCAAGTCCCCGTCAAGCTGAAATCCCTGCTTACACGAAGCTAAGTGCGACTCCAGTACGGCAGATCTCTAGCTCTGTTCAGAGGCCCGATCTGGCAGAGTTCCTGGCACCAAGATGCTCTGCCATAGGCGAGCCTTGCGCAGACTTGCCTTGCTTTAAGGCTCCCTCCCAGGAAGGAGCAGGCTGTGTGAGGCTCGGAAACGCCACTGGCGCCTTCCTGGCTTCAGCTCTACCCTGCCTTGCCTTTGCACTTAGGTCCAAGCGTCCTTGAGGAGGGCTTAGGGGCTGGTGGGTTGCACACTGCCAAGGGCTCCAGCAGTGAAAGCTCTGTCAGAGGGAAGCGAAGGGCAACAGCAGGGCTCCTTCAGCGGTTCCTTGGCCGCCCAGACAAAGCTCCGCACGGAGAGCACCAGGTTCCAAGGCCCCTGGCTGGGTTTTGCATCCCCACACTCCCAGAGGCTGACTCCGTGGGTGCCTAGAAAGTGTGTGAGAGACGTAGGTTCCCTAGCACTCTCCTCCCCAGCAGAGACATGTGCAGGTGGTTGGGGCCTTATCCTGCGTGTCTGGGTTCCCGCCCACAGCCTCAACTCAGGGGAAGCAGCCCCTGAGGCAAGACCTGCTGGAGGAGCCCTGCGCGCCCGCCTGATAGGCGAGAGCACAGCCAGCAGTGTAGCGAGCCTCCTCGGGAGAAGAGGAGGCAGCCGAGCCCAGTCAAGAGGAAAGCCCTGCTTGCACGGAGCTAAGTGGGCCTCCAGTACGGCAGAGCTCTAGCTCTGCTCAGAGCCCCGATCTGGCAGAGTTTCTGGCGCGAGCTGCTCGCGGGGGCTCGCCTTGCCCAGACTTGCCTTGCTTTTAGGCTCCCTCCCCAGGAAGGAGCTGTCTGAGCGAGCCTGGGAGACGCCACTGGTGCCTTCCTTGCCTCAGCTCCAATCCTGCCTTGCCTTTGCACATAGGTGCCAGGCGTGTTGGGAGGGCTTAGGGGGTGGTGGGTTGCACACTGCCAAGGGCTTCAGCAGTGAGAGCTCTGTCAGAGGGAAGGGAAGGGCAACTGCAGGGCTCCTCCAGCGGTTTCTAGGCCGCCTAGAATCAGCGCCACCGAGAGCACCAGGCTCCCAGGGCCCCTGGCTGGGGTTTTCAGCCCGCACACACGGAGGCTGATTCCTTGGGTGCCCAGAAAGTGTATGACAGACGTAGGTTCCCTAGCACTCTCCTCCCCAGCAGAGACATGTGCAGGTGTTTGGGGCCTGATCCTGCGTGTCTGGGTTCCTGCCCACAGCCCCAACTCAGGGGAAGCAGCCCCTGAGGCAAGACCTGCTGGAGGAGCCCTGCGCCCCCCGCCTGATAGGCGAGTGCACAGCCAGCAGGGAAGCGAGCCTCCTCGGGGGAAGAGGAGGCAGCCCAGCCCCGTCAAGTTGAAAGCCCTGCTTGCACGAGCTAAGTGCGCCTCCAGTACGGCAGAGCTCTAGCTCTGTTCAGAGCCCGATCTGGCAGAGTTCCTGGCGCGATGCTCTGCCATAGGCGAGCCTTGCCAGACTTGCCTTGCTTTAAGGCTCCCTCCCAGGAAGGAGCAGGCTGTGTGAGGCTGGAAACGCCACTGGCGCCTTCCTGGCTTCAGCTCTACCCTGCTTGCCTTTGCACTTAGGTCCCAAGCGTCCTTGAAGGAGGGCTTAGGGGCTGGTGGGTTGCACACTGCCAAGGGCTCCAGCAGTGAAATCTGTCAGAGGGAAGCGAAGGGCAACAGCAGGGCTCCTTCAGCGGTTCCTTGGCCGCCCAGACAAAGCTCCGCACGGAGAGCACCAGGTTCCAAGGGCCCCTGGCTGGGTTTTGCATCCCCACACTCCCAGAGGCTGACTTCCGTGGGTGCCCAGAAAGTGTGTGAGAGACGTAGGTTCCCTAGCACTCTCCTCCCCAGCAGAGACATGTGCAGGTGTTGGGGCCTGATCCTGCGTGTCTGGGTTCCCCACAGCCCAACTCAGGGGAAGCAGCCCTGAGGCAAGACCTGCTGGA
The DNA here is from genome assembly GCF_001704415.2 of Capra hircus. Lineage (NCBI taxonomy): Eukaryota > Metazoa > Chordata > Mammalia > Artiodactyla > Bovidae > Capra > Capra hircus. The sequence goes on from NW_017191558.1 coordinate 6,332, forward strand.
GGAGCCCTGCGCGCCCGCCTGATAGGCGAGAGCACAGCCAGCAGTGTAAGCGAGCCTCCTCGGGAGAAGAGGAGGCAGCCGAGCCCAGTCAAGAGGAAAGCCCTGCTTGCACGGAGCTAAGTGGGCCTCCAGTACGGCAGAGCTCTAGCTCTGCTCAGAGCCCCGATCTGGCAGAGTTCTGGCGCGAGGCTCTGGCCGGGGGCGCCTTGCCCAGACTTGCCTTGCTTTTAGGCTCCCTCCCCAGGAAGGAGCTGTCTGAGCGAGCCTGGGAGACGCCACTGGTGCCTTCCTTGCCTCAGCTCCAATCCTGCCTTGCCTTTGCACATAGGTGCCAGGCGTCGTTGGGGAGGGCTTAGGGGGTGGTGGGTTGCACACTGCCAAGGGCTTCAGCAGTGAGAGCTCTGTCAGAGGGAAGGGAAGGGCAACTGCAGGGCTCCTCCAGCGGTTTCTAGGCCGCCTAGAATCAGCGCCGCACCGAGAGCACCAGGCTCCCAGGGCCCCTGGCTGGGGTTTTCAGCCCCGCACACACGGAGGCTGATTCCTTGGGTGCCCAGAAAGTGTATGACAGACGTAGGTTCCCTAGCACTCTCCTCCCCAGCAGAGACATGTGCAGGTGGTTGGGGCCTGATCCTGCGTGTCTGGGTTCCTGCCCACAGCCCCAACTCAGGGGAAGCAGCCCCTGAGGCAAGACCTGCTGGAGGAGCCCTGCGCCCCCGCCTGATAGGCGAGTGCACAGCCAGCAGGGAAGCGAGCCTCCTCGGGGGAAGAGGAGGCAGCCCAGCCCCGTCAAGTTGGAAAGCCCTGCTTGCACGGAGCTAAGTGCGCCTCCAGTACGGCAGAGCTCTAGCTCTGCTCAGAGCCCCGATCTGGCAGAGTTCCTGCGCGAGGCTGCTCTGGCCGGGGGCTAGCCTTGCCCAGACTTGCCTTGCTTTTAGGCTGCCTCTCCAGGAAGGAGCAGGCAGCAGGAGCCTGGGAGTCGCCACTGGCGCCTTTCTTGCCTCAGCTCCAATCCTGCCTTGCCTTTGCACTTAGGTCCCAGTCCTCCTTAAGGAGAGCTTAGGGGCTGGTGGGTTGCACACTGCCAAGGGCTCCAGCAGTGAGAATTCTGTCAGAGGGAAGGGAAAGGGCAACTGCAGGGCTCCTCCAGCGGTTGCTTGGCCGCCCAGATTCAGCGCCACACGGAGAGCACCCAGGCTCCCAGGTCCCCTGGCTGGGGTTTTCAGCCCCGCACACACGGAGGCTGATTCCTTGGGTGCCCAGAAAGTGTATGGACAGACGTAGGTTCCCTAGCACTCTCCTCCCCAGCAGAGACATGTGCAGGTGTTTGGGGCCTGATCCTGCGTGTCTGGGTTCCTGCCCACAGCCCCAACTCAGGGGAAGCAGCCCCTGAGGCAAGACCTGCTGGAGGAGCCCTGCGCCCCCGCCTGATAGGCGAGTGCACAGCCAGCAGGGAAGCGAGCCTCCTCGGGGGAAGAGGAGGCAGCAAGTCCCCGTCAAGTGAAATCCCTGCTTACACGAAGCTAAGTGCGACTCCAGTACGGCAGAGCTCTAGCTCTGTTCAGAGGCCCGATCTGGCAGAGTTCCTGGCACCGAAGATGCTCTGCCATAGGCGAGCCTTGCGCAGACTTGCCTTGCTTTAAGGCTCCTCCCCAGGAAGGAGCAGGCTGTGTGAGGCTCGGCGCCACTGGCGCCTTCCTGGCTTCAGCTCTACCCTGCCTTGCCTTTGCACTTAGGTCCCAAGCGTCCTTGAGGAGGGCTTAGGGGCTGGTGGGTTGCACACTGCCAAGGGCTCCAGCAGTGAAAGCTCTGTCAGAGGGAAGCGAAGGGCAACAGCAGGGCTCCTTCAGCGGTTCTTGGCCGCCCAGACAAAGCTCCGCACGGAGAGCACCAGGTTCCCAGGGCCCCTGGCTGGGTTTTGCATCCCCACACTCCCAGAGGCTGACTCCGTGGGTGCCTAGAAAGTGTGTGAGAGACGTAGGTTCCCTAGCACTCTCCTCCCCAGCAGAGACATGTGCAGGTGGTTGGGGCCTGATCCTGCGTGTCTGGGTTCCCGCCCACAGCCCAACTCAGGGGAAGCAGCCCCTGAGGCAAGACCTGCTGGAGGAGCCCTGCGCGCCCGCCTGATAGGCGAGAGCACAGCCAGCAGTGTAGCGAGCCTCCTCGGGGAAGAGGAGGCAGCCGAGCCCAGTCAAGAGGAAAGCCCTGCTTGCACGGAGCTAAGTGGGCCTCCAGTACGGCAGAGCTCTAGCTCTGTCAGAGCCCGATCTGGCAGAGTTCTGGCGCGAGATGCTCGCCGGGGCTCGCCTTGCCCAGACTTGCCTTGCTTTTAGGCTCCCTCCCCAGGAAGGAGCTGTCTGAGGCGAGCCTGGGAGACGCCACTGGTGCCTTCCTTGCTCAGCTCCCCCTGCCTTGCCTTTGCACTAGGTGCCAGGCGTCCTTGGGGAGGGCTTAGGGGTGGTGGGTTGCACACTGCCAAGGGCTTCAGCAGTGAGAGCTCTGTCAGAGGGAAGGGAAGGGCAACTGCAGGGCTCCTCCAGCGGTTTCTAGGCCGCCTAGAATCAGCGCCGCACGAGAGCACCAGGCTCCCAGGGCCCCTGGCTGGGGTTTTCAGCCCCGCACACAGGAGGCTGATTCCTTGGGTGCCCAGAAAGTGTATGACAGACGTAGGTTCCCTAGCACTCTCCTCCCAGCAGAGACATGTGCAGGTGGTTGGGGCCTGATCCTGCGTGTCTGGGTTCCTGCCCACAGCCCCAACTCAGGGGAAGCAGCCCCCTGAGGCAAGACCTGCTGGAGGAGCCCTGCGCCCCCCGCCTGATAGGCGAGAGCACAGCCAGCAGGGAAGCGAGCCTCCTCGGGGGAAGAGGAGGCAGCCAGCCCGTCAAGAGAAAGCCCTGCTTGCACGGAGCTAAGTGCGCCTCCAGTACGGCAGAGCTCTAGCTCTGCTCAGAGCCCCGATCTGGCAGAGTTCCTGGCGCGAGGCTGCTCGCCGGGGGCTAGCCTTGCCCAGACTTGCCTTGCTTTTAGGCTGCCTCCCAGGAAGGAGCTGGCTGAGGAGCCTGGGAGTCGCCACTGGCGCCTTCTTGCCTCAGCTCCAATCCTGCCTTGCCTTTGCACTTAGGTCCCAGTCCTCCTTGGGGAGGGCTTAGGGGGTGGTGGGTTGCACACTGCCAAGGGCTCCAGCAGTGAGAATTCTGTCAGAGGGAAGGGAAGGGCAACTGCAGGGCTCCTCCAGCGGTTGCTTGGCCGCCCAGATTCAGCGCCACACGGAGAGCACCAGGCTCCCAGGGCCCCTGGCTGGGGTTTTCAGCCCCGCACACACGGAGGCTGATTCCTTGGGTGCCCAGAAAGTGTATGACAGACGTAGGTTCCCTAGCACTCTCCTCCCCAGCAGAGACATGTGCAGGTGTTGGGGGCCTGATCCTGCGTGTCTGGGTTCCTGCCCACAGCCCCAACTCAGGGGAAGCAGCCCCTGAGGCAAGACCTGCTGGAGGAGCCCTGCGCCCCCGCCTGATAGGCGAGTGCACAGCCAGCAGGGAAGCGAGCCTCCTCGGGGAAGAGGAGGCAGCAAGTCCCCGTCAAGTGAAAGCCCTGCTTGCACGGAGCTAAGTGCGACTCCAGTACGGCAGAGCTCTAGCTCTGTTCAGAGGCCCCGATCTGGCAGAGTTCCTGGCGCCAAGATGCTCTGCCGGCGAGCCTTGCCAGACTTGCCTTGCTTTAAGGCTCCTCCCCAGGAAGGAGCAGGCTGTGTGAGGCTCGGAAACGCCACTGGCGCCTTCCTGGCTTCAGCTCTACCCTGCCTTGCCTTTGCACTTAGGTCCCAAGCGTCCTTGAGGAGGGCTTAGGGGCTGGTGGTTGCACACTGCCAAGGGCTCCAGCAGTGAAAGCTCTGTCAGAGGGAAGCGAAGGGCAACAGCAGGGCTCCTTCAGCGGTTCCTTGGCCGCCCAGACAAAGCTCCGCACGGAGAGCACCAGGTTCCAAGGGCCCCTGGCTGGGTTTTGCATCCCCACACTCCCAGAGGCTGACTCCGTGGGTGCCTAGAAAGTGTGTGAGAGACGTAGGTTCCCTAGCACTCTCCTCCCCAGCAGAGACATGTGCAGGTGGTTGGGGCCTTATCCTGCGTGTCTGGGTTCCCGCCCACAGCCTCAACTCAGGGGAAGCAGCCCCTGAGGCAAGACCTGCTGGAGGAGCCCTGCGCGCCCGCCTGATAGGCGAGAGCACAGCCAGCAGTGTAGCGAGCCTCCTCGGGAGAAGAGGAGGCAGCCGAGCCCAGTCAAGAGGAAAGCCCTGCTTGCACGGAGCTAAGTGGGCCTCCAGTACGGCAGAGCTCTAGCTCTGCTCAGAGCCCCGATCTGGCAGAGTTTCTGGCGCGAGGCTGCTCGGCCGGGGGCTCGC